>NW_022990055.1:1747993-1851322 GCF_902827175.1 Gymnodraco acuticeps | reverse complement strand
GTTTGAACAAATTATTTATCATATAATTTTTCTTTAGATAAATAATGAAAACGGGTCCCACAGACCCGAACACCATACAAGGGTTAACCGTCATTCAAATGTTGAGTCATCTTCTAACTAACCCTAACCCTAACCCTAACCCTAATGTACCTATCCTTTTCCAAATTTGCAAGACATTGACTATATTTATTTGCAACAGTAAAATAAATCTTTGGAGACGACACATGGTAAAGTGATGCATCAATCATTGTTAATGTTGGACTGTCATCATTAGAGTCGTCTACATGACTTGCTGTAAACTCATCAACATGATGAAGTGTTTTAAAGGCAATAGAGATAAAAAAGGTAGATGATATGATTCTTTTTTTGGAGCTTTATGATACCATCTGAAAGCTGAAATGAATAATAGTTTTTTAAGTAATGAGTAATGGGGTACTAGTTTTGATATAAAATAGAATTGAAGTGCCTTGAAACATATTTTTACACCAATGCTGTTGTTGTTGGCTTATATGTTTCCTGTTTTGCATGGATTACACAGGTACTAGCAACACAGCTTGTAGCAATGTAACAACAGGTGCACGTGTCTCCTCCTGATAGACAACCAGCTGTGCTCGCTGCTCTCTTCTAAATCTGCCTAATCGAGAGAGCAAGGTGTCAACTTGAGCAGTTATTTTCCGTCTTAAATCACCAGATGTATCCACAACACAGAATAACATCCAATCATAGGTAAATGTGTCTTAAATCACATTTAAATTCATTTCAAGTGTTTATTTCCTGGCCTTTAAAGAGGACATATTATGCTAATTTACAGGTTCACATGATATTTTGGGCTCCTACTCCTTTTTCTCGTACTGCCTTCGCTGCAGCACCTCTTGTTACTCTCAGTTTGAAACTGAGCCAAAGATTTGTTATCTGGCCGGCTATGTTGTGATTTGTCAACCGCTTAGAGATGTCTCAGAAATGTCCCGCTCCTTAGCATTTCATGTACAATGTGTTTGAGTGCTGATGGAAGCGCGTGTGTTATAGTGATGTTATTATTTAACCGATGTAAACAAAGGAGTCCAAAGGAGGCGTTTGGGGAGAGAAACTCCCTCTTGTCGGAACTTCAGCCTTTGCAGACCATTTACATGTAAAACAAACCGATATAACACACTACAGGAAAGGGAAAACCCCATAAGGTATGATAGGGCTTCTTAAAAATAAATGATCGATAAGTTGATGGCTAAATGTCCTCCATACATTAAAAAGAGCATTTTCATGTCAATGTATTGTATAACCTTTTAACACAGACATTGATACTCACGTGCCCTTGTGTGGGTGGTAATGTACAGCTTCGAGCTGCTAAACACCATTTATAGTGTTCATCCAGAATAAAAGACAAGACAATTATAAAATTGACCTTGTAACCTATTCTTCCATGCCCTATATATTTTCTATTTGCTATATCAGTCTTTTTTGTCACTACTTGACTACTTCACTACTCTTCCTATTTTTCTCTTCCCTCATGACCTTTCTTAACCTTTTATCCACTGTTTTCCAGTCATTTTCCCAAGTAGTGTCTTAGGTCATTTCAGATATGCTAATACTAATACCATTAGCAAGATACATATGATGAAAGCTATTAATTATGATAAAGATGAGTTTATTCCTCCTATATTTGAGCATTTGAAATTGAATAACCCATAATAGTTTACCATCGTTATTTGACAGATTTCCTTTGTAACATCAATGTATAATATCAGTTGAATATCGTTTATACTCTACTGTACTATACTAAACTATAGTACATCGTCCCAGGAAAACTAATTGTGTTTCCGTTTTAGAATGTTCTTCAATTGGCCTATATCACCACTGGAATACATAACATTCACTTTTAGTTTGATTTAATCTAATCTAAGGCAAGGCAAGTTTATTTATATAGCACTTTTCAACACAAGGCAATTCAAAGTGCTTTACAAAAAATGAAAGACATTAAGAAAAAGGCATTTAAAATCAGTCATTAAAAAGAAAAGCTAATAAAATAAACATTAAAAGAAAAAATACATGGATAAAAGTTTCAGTGCAGTCTAAGATATTAATAGTTCAATTAAACATTAAAAGAAAAAGTACATGGATAAAAGTTACAGTGCAGTCTAAGATATGAATAGTTCAATTAAAAGCAGCGACAAAAAGAAAAGTCTTCAGCCTGGATTTAAAAGTAGTCAGAGTTGCAACGGACCTGCAGGTTTCTGGGAGTTTGTTCCAGATATTTGGAGCATAATAACTGAACGCTGCTTTACCATGTTTAGTTCTGACTCTGGGGACAGAAAGCTGACCAGTCCCTGAAGACCTGAGAGATCTGGATGGTTCATAATTTAGCAGGAGGTCAGAAATGTATTTTGGGCCTAAACCATTCAAAGCTTTATAAACCAGCAGCAGTATTTTTGAAATATATTCTTTGACACACAGGAAGCCAGTGAAAATACTTCAGAACAGGAGTGATGTGATCCACTTTCTTAGTGTTAGTGAGGACTCGAGCAGCGGCGTTCTGAATCAGCTGCAGCTTTCTAATAGATTTTTTACTGAGACCTGTAAAGACACCATTACAGTAGTCGAGTCTACTGAAGATAAAAGCATGGACAAGTTTTTCCAAATCCTGCTGTGACATTAGTCTTGTAATCCTAGATATATTCTTTAGGTGATAGTAGGCTGATTTAGTAACTGTTTTAATGTGACTGTTGAAACTCAGGTCAGAGTCCATGACTACACCTAGATTTCTGGCTTTATCTGTTGTTTTGAACATTGCAGACTGAAGCTCAGCGCTAACTTTTATACGTTCTGACTTGGCTCCAAAAACCATTACCTCAGTTTTATCTTTGTTTAATTGGAGAAAGTTCTGACACATTCAGTCATTGATTTGTTCAATGCACTTACTCAGTGTTTGAATTGGAACATAGTCTCCTGGTGAAATTGTTATGTAAATGTGTGTGTCATCTGCATAGCTATGGTAACTTATTTTGCATGTAGATGTTAAAGAGAAGAGGCCCCAAGATGGAGCCTTGAGGAACCCCACATGTCATATTTGTCAACTCAGATGTGTATTTACCTATAGAAACAAAGTTGTTTCTGTCCTTTAAGTAGGATTCAAACCAATTTAGAACTGTTTCCCAAAGTCCCACCCAGTTTTCCAGTCGGTCTAGTAATATGTTGTGGTCAACAGTGTCAAACGCAGCACTGAGATCTAATAATACTAACACTGAAGTTCTGCCACTGTCTGTGTTTAAGTGGATGTCATTAAAGACCTTTACAAGAGCAGTCTCAGTGCTGTGGTTTGGACGAAAGCCTGACTGGAACACATCGAAACAGTTATTTAAATGCAAGAAATTACTCAACTGTTGAAAAACAACTTTTTCAATGATTTTACCTAGAAATGGCAGGTTTGATATGGGCCTGTAATTGTTCATTACTGAAGCATCTAGATTATTATTTTTTAAGTGCGGTTTAATGACTGCAGTTTTCAGGGCCTGTGGAAAAATACCTGAGTGAAGAGATTTGTTTACTATATGAAGTAGATCTGAGGCCATGCAAGGCAAAACATATTTAAAAAATCCTGTTGGAATAATATCAAGGCAGCAGGAGGAGTCACTAGAAAGAGTCACTCGGTGGGAAGAAAGACTTGACAACCTCCCATCAGCAACAACAATGGAGCTAAAGGCGAGCGAGGCACTGCCCCCTGGAGCAGACACCAACTACGCAGTGTGGAAATGCCTAAACAGAATAAGATCTGGTGTTGGACGTGCAAAAGCCACTCTCGCCAAATGGGGATACCTAAATGACGGGGACGTTGTGTGTGACTGCGGCATTGAACCACAAACCATGCAACATCTCCTGATATGCCCCCTGCTGGAGCAACCCTGCACAACATCGGACTTGGCAGAGTTTAATGAGAAGGGACAGCAATGTGTTCAGCTGTGGCTGAACCACATCTAACCAAGCCCTGTAACTGACTGCCTTGTGGACACGATAAGAAGAAGCAGGAGGAGGATTTCAGAAGTTGTATAATGTCCTCTAGGTTTTTATCATTAATCTGATGGAATTGTGTCATGGTGTTTGAATTGATGGTAAGTGGACACAGAGACAAAACATTTGCTGTTCCTGATGCAGAGGCACTGACTGCTTGTCTGATTTTCTGAATATTGTCAGTGAAGAAGGAGGCAAAATCATTGCACGCCCTGGTGGATAGAAATTCAGAGGCTACTGACACTGGGGGGTTAGTTAGTCTGTCAACGGTAGCAAACAAGGCACGTGCGTTGTTTTTGTTTTTGGTAATGATGTCAGAGAAGAACGATTGTTGTGCGTTTTTCAATTCCAAATTATAAAGGCCAAGTTTATAGATTTCAAAGTGAACCTGGAGATTTGTTTTTCGCCACCTGCGTTCAGCTTTTCGACATTCTCTTTTTTCTGTTTTCACGGTCATGGCCTATCTCCATGGAGATATTTTCTTCCCAGTCACTTCCTTTACCTTAGTTGGAGCAATGGCATCTATAACATTTTTAATTTTTGAATTAAAATGATCTACTAGCTCATTTACTGAGATGTTAGCAGGGGCAAGTGTGGAAGAAAAATTCTGAGTAAACATTTCTAATGCAACAGACTCAATAATCAGATGGTGGCTCTTTCTCTTCGGTGCCCTTAACAACGAGAACAGCTTGGTGCCTCTGATGCGTTTTTAGCTAACTAGAAAACAAATAGGAAACACACGAGTGGAGAGGCCAAGTGATGTCCTGCTGTCTCTATGGAGACCAGTTAAGAGCACTCCTCGCCGGAAACTGTTTTCCAGATGATTTGCATAGCAAGCAGTGGATCTCAGGGTGCCTGCATGTGTTTGTGTGTATGCTGGGATGAATGACATCTCAAAGTTTATACTAGAACTTCATGGTTAGTCTGCTGAAAAAAAAAACACTCCTGTCATTCCTGACATCTTCAGTTTGATTGGGTTTTTGTAACCGTCGTTTTTCCTCCGGATTCACTTTGCTCCGTTAAATTGCTCCAGTGTGCGAACTGCATGCATGAGCGGCTTTGCTTTTACTTGCTGCACATTTGATATGAATTTCTCATTATCATTGACTCGTGCTTGGGAACACAAGGGGAATTGTAATGATAACAAAAACCACTCCCCTCATTCTGCAGACTGACAGGTTGACAGACGTGCAGGTTAACACGCTCTCCTTTCACTTCAGTCACCACTGCGTCGGTGTGATTTACGTCATCATATTTGCCACTGTCTTAAACTCAAACAAACACCATATTGAGGAAGTCTTCCCTTCAGGTCTCACATGTATTTAACTTGCATACAAGCCCAATCGGCTTTCAAATCAATGCAGAAGCAGGGATCTATTATTACAGATGTGATTGTAAGCAAAGACTATATTCACACTTAATTTATTCTTCAAAATCTGCAATTGAGAGACAGGTATTCGACACCAGTGTAATTTTGAGTTTCACTAAATAATGTTACCCTATCCCATCATCTCAAATGAAAGCCAACAATCAAACAATGGCAGCGTGTCAAATGACTTTTAGCTAATAAAGGCTTTTTATGTGAAATGTCTCTGCTGGAAGTACTAGATTAGAACTGACATTAGAACTGACAAACGGCAAAGTGAGTGTGTTTTCATTAGTATTAACAACTAAACCTGTCATTCTCTAAAGTTTCACTGAGAGCAGCTAAAGGGGGATTTAAAAATCCACTTGACTTGATTTTAAACGTTTTAACCTAGTAGTTCTGCTTACAAAGAGAGTCTCAATACATGTGCAGCAAAAAAGGTATGCAAGACATTAAGGAAGACAACAGGTAAACAGAGCTTCAACAGCAAACATGAGTCGATCATAACCTTGGGAGACATCTCATTAGAATATATTTTAAAACAGAAATATAAAGTCCTGTCTCTAATAGAGTGGTCCTTAATCCGGGAAATGACTCAGCATTTTACAACATTTTGTTCCCTTGTTATAAAGCAAGTGATTTCTTGAGCGAGTACAAAGTCTGTGGCGAACAAAAGCTGAATTTATTTTCACGTTGTATCCTTCAACATCAATAAATACCCAAATCGTAACCAAAGCTCCGTGTGTCATAAAAACAGCGGTTGCTAGCCTAACATTAGCTTTTCACTGCTTGCATTTATGCTTCACAAATCACAAAGTGGTGGTTATAGATTATTCTGCTCAGCAAAACGTGTAGGTAAATGTGCGTTTGCAACAGATCAGATTATCTGTAATTTTGCAAAATACAATTGAACAATCCCAGTGCTTTGTGTAGAGGGAGCCCTTGTGATGCTAACTTTTGTAGGTCGGCTACAAAATACAGCATCACTGCACAAATGCAGCAGTCCCAATGCCACATGTCCTCATGAAAAGCACCCCATGACATGAAATATATGGTGAGTGTCATGGTAACACTGAGAATGACATAAGGGGGAAAAAAACGATCTGTATTCGGGAAGAGATTGAGGAAGTGAGAACACACGATGACATCTAAAATAAGACAGAGAGGTAGAGCGAGGGGTGTGGAAGATCTGAACAAGGCAGGAATGACAGAGCAGGAGAGAATCATCGCTTATTTATAATCTTTGTTATTCTCCGCCTTGATTCGGGCTCAGATCATACATTAGATCTCTCTGAAACAAGCCATGTTCCCATTCCTCGCCTCTCAAACTCGGCTTCTATCTTTAGCTGCCATCACTGTCCCAAATAGACACAAAGCTGAAGAAGAAGAAAAGAAAACGAGGCAAAGATATTTTGTACATCTCTGCTGCAGCTTTTATCTAAAAAGCATCAACTTTCTTCAGCCGCACATAAATCCAGTCTGCTCACTTTTTGTTTTCAGGGATAGACAGCCGGTCAGAGGGCAGTGTGGAGGATCAAACATGATTGGCCTCTGCTGGTTTACCTTGACCTTGTGATTGGTTTACAAAGAAAAGCTTGGTTTATCTGAAAACAGCTTTCTCCCAGATATAACAAGTCCAAACCAGAGTGGATGGACCTGCAAGAAAGACCTCTGAGAAGCAACAGAAACATGGTGCGCCCAAACACATTTATTTTACTGACTTCATCGGGTGGACACCTTTTCGGCGGAATGACTAAGGCTGATTCAAACTACCTTCAAACAATGTGTTTTGGTGCGTTTACACGGGACATTACTCCCGCTAAGTTCTACCGCCTTATTCATTTGTGTTTACTCTCGTCATTCAAACTAGAAGCGCAGACGAGGAGGCGGGACTAATCTCCATGTAGATACAAACATCAACAACAAAATGTATATTTTATATATAGACATATTTTGCCCTGATTTAATCGTAATTCACTTATTAGAATGATTAGTAGAAACCATGATTTAATGCTTTGGCAAGTGTGTCCGCAAGAAGGCAGGCCACACACTTTTTGAATGCGAGTTTTTTTTAATGGAGATGATATTGATAGGGCTAAGCTACTGTTGTAGCTTCTCCGTCCACACTCAAAATAAAGACAAATAAAGTAGCAAAATGTTTCCCTTTTGCAACACAGTATCACGCAAATTCTTACTCGGGTTGAAAAAATGTAACACTCGCCATTAGCATCAATTGCACCATTCTGTCCATTTCTTGGCATTGACTTCAATTTAATAGTGTCGCGCAAAAAAATGGTTTCATGTACGGTGTGAACTAACCATCACAATATGGAGATGAGTAAACTCAAGGAAGGAGAAGAGTGATTGTTTCAGAATTGTTGTGCCATTATCCAATCATACCATTCCAAAACATCTTTCAAATACAAAGAGATAATTATCATACACACTTAAGTTGTATTAGCACCACCCAGGAAGTGTACTCATGTTCTTGTGTGATTTAACAAGAAACTTGAATGTAATTTCAACAGGTCGTCTTTGCATTGGTTGCTCTTCAAAGTGTTTTCTAAGGACAATCTGCATCTGGCTGTTTGGAGCCTAGAAGCTCCCCAGTGATAACAACAAACAGACTTCAAACAGCAGCTCCCCCCACATCTATTCCTGGTTGTATTCTGTCTGCAAAGTGTGTGTGTGTGTGTGTGTGTGTGTGTGTGTGGTGTGTGTGTGTGTGTGTGTGTGTGTGTGTGTGTGTGTGTGGTGTGTGGTGTGTGTGTGTGTGTGTGTGTGTGTGTGTGTGTGTGTTGTGTGTGTGTGTGTGTGTGTGTGGTGTGTGTGTGTGTGTGTGTGTGGTGTGTGTGTGTGTGTGTGTGTGTTTGTGTGTGTGTGTGTGTGTGTGTGTGTGTGTGTGTGTGTGTGTGTGTGTGTGTGTGTGTGTGTGTACAGTGTTTGCATCCTGTATAAAGCAGCTGTACTCGATGGGTCACTGGCCATCTGGTGGCTACAGTTGTCTGTCTGCCATGCTGGCATCAAGGTCAAACACTCGCTTTCTGCTGAGGACCACACAAACACACACACTCAGGCACACACACATTCTCTCCAGGCAGGAACACAGCACTGTGCTCATCACTGTGTTTATTTTCCCTCTTCCATTAGCTCATTAGGCATATGTCATGTTTTATAGGTCGTATCATTTCATTTATGTCATTTTGCTTCTGTCATGAAAAGTTATTTCTTGGAGGTATATTTAATTGATGTAGCTTGGACACTTACGTTGTTAATCAAGTAGGTTTTTCCAAGGGATTAGACATCCGAGGTGAAACTGCTGGCTTATAATTACTGGAGTGTAGGAGCTCTTGAGACCTTTCATATGTTAATAGCTGAGAATCCATAAGTAGAATATCTTATTACATGATTCAAAGAAAACGGAGTGTGTCAGAGAGAAACTCCCTCTGGGAACTTTGGGATTTTAACTTTTGATGACCAGGTATATGCGCAAAGAACGTATATCCTACTAGAGGAAAGGGAAAACCCTAAAATGCATAATAGGCCCTCTGTAAGTCAGTAGAATGTTTTTTTTGTACCACTAGGGGGCAGTAGACGAAGCCATAGACACTGCATTGACATATTATCAGTTCTGAATGCTAATGTGCTAGCTGTGTCTGGGAGCTCATGAAAATAGAACCAATTTCATTTTATTTTTTAAGTTGGGTGATAATTCTCTTCGCAAGTAGATGTCCTCATAAAATCTATTTCCAGACAGAAGTGGGTGGGTTCAACTAAAATACCCAGAAGGATTAAACTATGATATAATCTCTAATCAATGATTAGCCAAGGCTCAACTTTGTAGGAAGCGCACTCCAATATATCTGTCTCTTTCTTGGTCTCTCTCTTGTTCTGCATCTCTCTCTCTCTCTATCACTCCATCTCCACAGCTCGTCTTCTCGCCTCGGGTGCAGGCTGTTGCTAAGAAACGGATAGGGATAGGGTAGCTGGTATGCGTATTAGATATGCTTTCTTTATTTTTTCCCCCAACTCTCTGTGACAAGTTCAGAACTTTTTTAGTCAGAAATGTCAAAGAAAATCAATCCTTTCCACCTTCCTCAACTTCATTTGACTCTCTCTGGAGATCTGTACCTCTTTCTTTTTTCCTTTCTCTCTCTCACTCCCTGTCTCTGTGCGGGCTTCAGTCTAAATATACACTGAGCCTGTCCACTTGGTTTCCCTCACTATTCAACAACAACATGTTGGTTTCTAGACTTTTCTATGCATTGAGATCATCTCGGCTGGACTTTGAGTTTATTGACAAGATCTCAGCTTTCCTTGGAAGGATTTATTTGATTTTTTTAAAGAAGGGGAAAGAAAATAAGGTCTGTTTTGTTTTTTCAACTTTCTATTAACACCTGGTTGCTTCAGGATCTTGCAAGTACCAACTTAATCGAGATTTCTCAATTTCAAGGTCTGGCTTTGGTGCCCTTTTATTTGTTTTTCTTATCAAAGTAGCCTGTTTCCTGACCTCTTGAATGTTGATGTTTGGCAGTGATTCAAAAATATATTGTGTTTTATTGTTTACTATGTTTGGAAAATACAAGCCAATTAGACTTCTGACATTAAACATGTGTTTGTCACCGTCATTTGCCAAATGCTGAAGTAAATTGCACTACAAACTGTGGCAAGTGTGGATAAGATCAATAGATCAATGATGTTTTTGTGAGAGTCATAATTGGCTTTCATGAAAGGGAAAGATGGATGGAAAGGAAAAGAGTCAACTGCTAGCACCAATGCGGCTACGGCTTCAGTGTCAGCTGAAAATATAATAGATCAAGACTAATACCCCTCAGGGACTGAAAGGCATTGGTTAATAATTCAGGTTTTAAGTTTAAAACCAAATAAGTGACTATATTTGAATTTCTACATAATATGAGTATGATAAGCATTTTGACTAATCTGAAATAGGCTCTATTATGCTTTTTGGGTTTTCACTTTCTATTGGCTAAGACTTTGTACGTAATAGACTAAGGGGCAGGACATCTCAAAGCCGTTGACCAATCACAACAGAGCTGGCCAGCTAACCAATCAGAGCTGACTGGGCTCTGGTTTCAGACAGAGGGTGAAAAGAGGTGCTGCAGCACAGGCAGTATGAGACAAATAAAGAGCTTTTTAAACATTAAAGCATGGAGACATGTCCCAGTAGAGACACTACATACTGATATGAACCTGAGAATGAGCAGAATATGTTCTCTTGGCTTGAAATGATCCAGAACACATTCTTGATAATAGCTTGCCTTTT
Organism: Gymnodraco acuticeps; assembly: GCF_902827175.1. Classification (NCBI taxonomy): domain Eukaryota; kingdom Metazoa; phylum Chordata; class Actinopteri; order Perciformes; family Bathydraconidae; genus Gymnodraco; species Gymnodraco acuticeps. Next base: position 1,840,673 of record NW_022990055.1, on the reverse strand, counting down.
TCCATGATTAGGGTGTTGGATTCGCACGATTTTCAAAGTAAAAGAGTTAGAACCTGCATGGCTGCAGCATTAACCCACACCTCCCCTGTGAGGACCTTGACTTGGTTCAGCCCACCATTAGCCCAAGGTGAAGGGCAAGTCCACCTTGGGTGAAATGAGGGGTGAAGGAACACATTGACTCTGTCTGCAGAGGGCAGCGCTAATGAAGAATAGATGATGTCAATTAACACTCACAGCAGGGAGACATTAATCAGCTAATGATGCTTCAGTGACATCCACAAAGACCATGGGTGGACACGGTTCACGTAGAGAGGAGTGTTTTTCTACCATCATTTTATTTGCTGCTCTAGTTCTTCTTGTGTGTCTATATACTCTATAGGAAAGATGTGTGTTTGTACATTGTCATTTAAGTGACAGATATATGTTCAAACAAGTAATTTTGAGAACATATATTCATAAAAAAAAACTGTTTAACAATATTTTAAATTCCAAAATCATTTTATTTGTAATATTAAGGTAGTTAATATGTGTAATATGTGTAATTTTGAAACATAATTTTCCCACATTTTATTTGTTGGTATTTTTCTATAACAAGCCCACTTCTGATTTCTGATTGTTGCTCCTCACAACTTGTCTTTATTCATGCACACGTGTTTTGGCCTGGAGAAACACTCATGTTCTCTGTCTGTACGTTTTATGCAGCTAGCTTTCTCATGGCTAATGAGCTGTAAAGTGTAGGTCAGAGCTGTTTCTCTGTAGAAATGGAGGATATAAGGACCATGCTTCTCCAAGTGAGGGTTGGGAATCCTCAGGGACCCGTGAGTCCAGGAAGCCTCAGGGGGGAAAGAAGCAGAGATACTTTATTTTGTGGTAAAATGGATTAAGAAAGTAATGTTTTAATCTCACCACCTTTTTCTTTGCATATAGTACGGTCCATCCTGCAGTGCAGTATGAAATGAACACCCTGTTTGACATTTTCAAAGTTGTGAAAAAAAGGAAACATACATAATTGATGGGAAAAAGGCCAACAGCAAAATGCCAGCTTCACACTGAACCGAAAATGTAAATTCACAGTTTTCCTGAGGATTGGTTAGTCTTCATATCCAGCCGATTACATGATTTGCGCCAGCAGGCAGCTGTGCACTGGTTGAGAGATGAGTGCGGTCCGTATGTGAAGCTCAGACATCAGAGGAATGTTCTTCAGCCTCAGCCTTCTGCCGGACGCCATCGCAACACAAATATGTGCAATCATGTCGTTTTGATCGAAAACGAAAATTACAGCAACAGCTCCCATCTGTTTTCACGCTTGACGACTTTATCTGCTGACATATTCCTGCTCATTTACATTGATCTATGAATGGAATAAAGCCAATCTAGGGCCAAACATGTGATTTGGTGCAGGAATGGTCTCAGAATATGTTATATTCTTTGTTTGAGGAGGCATATTGGATTGCTTTTGTTGCTGAGAGCATTACTCAACTAAATGCATGCACACAGAGACAGTGATGTGACAGGGCATGTCATTATGCAGACAAATAGTCAAAGACATATGCACTAAGCAGACACCAGCTGAAGTTAGCACTTAGCCTGATGTTTTTAATAAAAGAGACGGATCAGAGAGGCAGCTGGGTCTGGGAGTTAAAGCCAGTGGTGAAAAGTAACTAACTACATTTACTCAGGTATTGAGATTGATGTGAAGTGCAAATCTGAAGTAGTTTACTTCAAATGTGTATTTTCTTAGGTAACACTTTAACTTCACTATTTCAAAGGGAAATAATTTACTTTTTACTTTACTAGTTTTCCTTTACATCTTTAGTTAATATACAAGTTAAGTTTGTTGCATAAAAAAACACAAGACTAAAGTAAATAGTCATTGTGTTTTAAAATAAAACTAGCAAAAAGTTTGTACAGGAACAGCTAACTAAGATTCATAATTTAGAGTTAAGTAATTGGCATTTGTTTTGCATTCAATTGTTTACATATTTAAACATCTTATTCTTTATTCTTCACATAGTTGTGTGTTTCAGTGGCATATCTATAATGATAGGAATTAATCCATAAACATAGACCTGCAGGTTAATAATGTGTTTGTGCTTGTTTTTAAGTGTGTGTGTGCAGGCAAAAGGATCAAACGGAGGTCAGCTAACTCATATTAGTCATCAGAGAGAGAGGTGGGGGAAGATTAGGGAATGTAAAGACAGAAATGTTAGAATATTATGTGGTGGAAGAAGGGAGTGGAGAACGAGGAGAGATAGAGAGGATGGGGGGGGCTGTGATCAGCTTTTAAAGCAGGCTACCGGTTTGTCAAAGTTTGTCTGATCGTCGCTTCTGATTGGTCGAAACGTTTTGAATTTAGACTAGGAATAAATGGCTGAACCCACCTCACCAGTGAGCAGGAAGGAAATGAAAAATAAATAAAACATATGGTTTATGGATTTCTGTAGGGAAGGAGAAAGTAAGAGGAAAGGAAGGAAAGGAAGTGAGAGCAGAATAAAACAACCCAATGTTAAAAGAAACACATGATTGGCTGTTTTTTTTATCATCTTTATGAATTATATTTTTTACTTAAATAGCCAAGAAAAAAATTGCAGATTTGACGACTTAATTCTAAAGCCCCTGAAAAAAACACATATCAATAAATAAATTACAAGCATCATTGTTCAAATCCACATTACCGGATATTAATTGGGATTTGAAAGTAAAAAATATATAAAAACTTAAATAATAAAATATATATTTACAGTAATTACTGGAAATAACTGCTTATTTATAATCTTCACACTTGATTTTAGATCCCCGTCAGTACATATAATAAAAAGGATAAAGAAAACAACAAGCAACATGCTGACACATTCACATAACAAATGGAACTAGAAAATGCATTTCCTGCAGAAAATGCCTGTGAATGCTGGAAACTGTGAACATGTATTGCTGAATTTAGCTGAAAATGCAGAAAAAGCTGAATATGTTATTAGTTGAATGGTAGCTGCTTTTAGCTACAAAAACCAAGTAAGTGTGTTGCTGAACTTAGCGGAGAAATGCAGAAAAGTGAAATGATTTGAATCAAATTGTTGCAGCTCAAATGCATTGCAATGACTTTGTTGAAAACTTGAAAGTGAAATGTTAAACTGGAAGAGCAGGAAAAATAGTGAAGAAGCTTAATATTTAAAAGAAAAGGTTTTTAAAAGAGGTATAAACAACAACATGTGTAGCCTCAATGTCCTGAAATAGCTGAATAATGTAATAGTTGAATGGTTTCTGTAGCTGAAAGTAGGCTGAAGGAGTTAAATATCAGATAAGTAGTAGTGAATGAATGTGTATTAAGAAGAGAAAAGAAAGTAAAAAGGCTTTGAAAAGCAGCAGAATATTTTAACTGCAAACTTTTGAACTAACTTGATGGCGAGTGATCTGTTGCCATGGCAACGGCATTTGATGAAACCCCATAATACGCTTAGATGTGTTGATGGCTGCATTGTTACCAAACCTGTGAAGTTTTGGGCCGTTTGGTGCATTTTCACTGAAGTTATGAGAAAATTGTGTTTCATGGTGAGCATTGTGTTGCCAAGGCAACGGCATTTGAAGAAATCTCAAAGATGTCACACAGATGTCTTCACGGCTTGACTGCACACAGCATGTGAAGTTTGAGCACTTTTTGACCATTTTCATAGGAGTTTTAGCAATATCGTGTTTTATGGCGAGGGATGCGTTGCCATGGCAACAGCTTTTGAGGAAAACTCACACACATGAACCATTATCTGAAGTCTGGTGCTGTTTTGACTCTTTTCATAGGCGTTACGACAACATTGTGTTTTTTGGCGAGGGATGCCATGGAAACGGCTTAGGGTGAGATCTCAGATTTGGCGTAGAGCTGTTGAGGCATGAAGAGGTGATATACAGGTGAAGATTGGGGAACGATCGGACCGTGTCCATTGGAGTTATAGCGACATCGTGTTTTGTGGCGAGCCATAGTAACACCACATTACGTAACATTAGATTTGATGTAGAGCTGTTCAGGGCCACAGTGTTAACCATCATGTGATGTTTGGTGGCGTTCTGAGCATGTCAGTTGGAGTTATGACATCATCGTGTTCCATGACACAGGTGTTTGTGTTTGAGCTAACGTCGTTATGAAACACCTGTGCTTGAGCTCAGAGATCAAAGGTTTCCATGGTGATGTGCAGTAATCAGTGAGAGGAGAGCCTTTCCATTGATCTGAATGAGAGATAAACCTCTTACATGTGAACGTTTTGTTGAAGAACCGTAGCAGATATCGGTGAAATTTCAATGCGTGAAGCAATACATTTGTCTATTTTGTATCCTGATGACCTAATGCCGTTACATGTAATACGTTACTCCCTAAGCCTGATTTCACCCGCCTGCAACCGATTCACTAATAATCAGAAATGTTCATTTATTTGACCCCTTAACTCGGCTATTGTTTAATAATCGTTACATCTCCTCAGGACCAAATTCCCGTGTCCTGCCTTTCACCTGCTGATCACCCACTGCTCATTTAAGGTGGACTGACCTTCCCTCCTCCTGCTCTTTTCTCTTCTCCCCCTTTTTCTCACTGCAGGTAATCAGCTGATCACTTCTTGCCTGTGCAGCTGGGCATTTTCTTTGGTGTAAATAAATAAACTTGTGTTCTCTTTCACCCTGACTGTTATTGGTTATTGTGTGTTACTGTCTCCATTTCCCTACACTTTATTTGGGATGTAACAAACACATTAATCTATAACATTTTTTATAATCCAGTAATTCAATATATATGATTCTAAAATGGGACATTACGCACGTAAGTAGTGGTTGATGCCAATACGTCTCAGTTTATGCTGTCTCAGGACCCCGACGAGCGTCTGAGTGTGCTTTTTGTGCACTTCCGGGTCCATAATGTGGCCTTTTTGTCAGATTTACTAAAGGTGTGCAGCTGCTGCTCTGAGGACAGATCAGGCTTAATTTACAATAGGCCTTAATGGAGACATGTTGAAAGTTTTTGTCACTTAATTCCCTCAAGAGGCATTTTGTTTAATCTTTTGTAATTTTTCAAGCTAAGAGATGTTTTCCTACAATTCAAGCATACAATTATGTCCCAGGAGTGTAAGGTTTGGGAATTATGGCAGTTTAAAAAAAATAATGTAAGGCGAATTTCAAGCTCTCCTCCACTCTAGCTGTGACATCACACACTCTAGCCTTAACGAGCTGCTCAATACACACTAATGTTAAAATCTGAAGAAACCCTCTTTACCAAGTTCCAAACTAAGTTAAATATCTCAGAAAGTGTAAAAGATATCAAACATCTAAATAGGATTTGAATAGCTGAATGTCTTGTGATCATTTTAAAGTTGGAATGAAGTCTCTAGCTGAAAGTATGTGGAAGGAGTAGCATTTGGCGCACGGTGTAGTTAAAAGAGGATTTGAAGGTTCCTCCCATTAAGTTCCATGTTAAAAAAAAAAGAGTTTTAAAAGCTAAATATTTCAAAAAGTATACAATATTTTGAAAAAGTTGAAAGTTTCCCATCATGTGCTGAAAAGGCTGAATAGTTTGATATTTGAATGGTTTCTGTAGCTGAAAGTATGCTGAAGTTATTTGACGGCAAAGTATTGGTTGAAATAAGAAGAAGATATAAAGATTCAAAGAACTATAGTGGAATGCTGTAAACAGCATTCGCACTCATTTTAATCAAACTACTGAATACTGAAATTATAAAGATATACTTTACATTCCTATAGAATTGTTACAAACGTTTTTGGACTTAAAAATCGAACATGAAGGTATGTGATCAGATACTACATAAATGAAATATGGTGGACATTATGATAAGTAAAAGGATTATCAACATGAAAAAAGTAATATAAATGTATTTAATTAGTTCCTTACATTCTGATACTGTATATGGTGTAATATCTCATAATTGTCACTTATTAAATATGGATATGAATGCATTTTTTATGACTATTCATCTTTCTTGATTTTCCAAGTGTTTTTTCCCCCAATACCCTGTGGTACAGAGTGGTCAGAATACTCTGACCTGCTCCTGAATGTCACTGTTAATGACTGAAGGTAAATGTGGAGCTCACCTCCTGACATTATGAGCAGCTGACTGACTTATGGTGCCATTAAAACCTCTGGTGGTGATTATCTCAGTAGGCTGTAAAGTTGATTTCCACGTAATTGGCAGCTATTTCATTTCCTTTTTATAATTATTCTATGATATAGCCATTAGTGACTATTCATTGGAGGTTTTGCAAGAAAAATGTGTACCTTTTGAGTGAATCCCACCTGTAGTCACAATCACGGTGTAAACAGTGTCAAAGCTCTCTATCTATCAGATGTAATTATCTTGGACAAAAACAAATAAATAATAATAAATATAATAAAGCTCAGAAAATCGTTTTTTTGGCTAGACTCTTTTCTGATGTTAATGAGCTGCTTGGTTTTCACAACAGTCCCTGTAAATATACCAAACTTAACAATCAAATGAACATGACTACCGTTTTCTAGCCTAGACAGGACCCTGCTTAAATCAAATAAAAATAAATAGTACAATGTTACCTTTACATCTGTATGACGATATAAAATATATATCCAATTTCGCAGATACTTGTATGAAATATTAATACACAGCAGAGATGGCAAAAGTTACACATCCTTTACTCAAGTAGAAGTACAGATACTCATGTTTAAAAATACTCTGGTAAAAGTAGAAGTACTGACTAAACTTCTTTACTCAAGTAAAAGTAAAGAAGGCTTTGAAATGTACTTAAGTAAAAAGTACCCATAACTAGCAGCTGCTTTAAAGAGTACCTGACCTCCCTTTATATTAATAGAACAATAATGTCATTGTTAGCTAATGAATGTTTCCATGCTGAACAACGGCAACATGACAACGTTTTCATTGGTCCTTCTTCTTTAGAGAAGACCAGGAAATGATGGATACACGGATCGTGTTCAAATCAATAGGCACGCAATGACTCTAAAGCATAATGGTCACGCATCAAACACACATTCAAACTAAAGGAACCAGCCTGTTTGGAAAATGTGAGAAGTAGAAAGTACAGGTATTTGTGTTCAACATGTAAGAAGTAGAAAGTACAGGTATTAGTGTTCAACATGTAAGAAGTAGAAAGTACAGGTATTTGGGTGCAACATGTAAGAAGTAGAAAGTACAGGTATTTGGGTTCAACATGTGAGAAGTAGAAAGTACAGGTATTAGTGTTCAACATGTAAGAAGTAGAAAGTACAGGTATTTGGGTGCAACATGTAAGAAGTAGAAAGTACAGGTATTAGTGTTCAACATGTAAGAAGTAGAAAGTACAGGTATTTGGGTTCAACATGTGAGAAGTAGAAAGTACAGGTATTTGAGTGCAACATGTAAGAAGTAGAAAGTACAGGTATTTGGGTTCAACATGTAAGAAGTAGAAAGTACAGGTATTTGGGTGCAACATGTAAGAAGTAGAAAGTACAGGTATTTGGGTTCAACATGTGAGAAGTAGAAAGTACAGGTATTTGAGTTCAACATGTGAGAAGTAGAAAGTACAGGTATTTGAGTTCAACATGTAAGAAGTAGAAAGTACAGGTATTTGAGTTCAACATGTAAGAAGTAGAAAGTACAGGTATTTGGGTTCAACATGTAAGAAGTAGAAAGTACAGGTATTTGGGTTCAACATGTAAGAAGTAGAAAGTACAGGTATTTGGGTTCAACATGTAAGAAGTAGAAAGTACAGGTATTTGTGTTCAACATGTGAGAAGTAGAAAGTACAGGTATTTGGGTTCAACATGTAAGAAGTAGAAAGTACAGGTATTTGGGTTCAACATGTAAGAAGTAAAAGTAAAAAGTTGGCAGAAAAATAAGTAGTGGAGTAAATAACTGATGGCCAACATTGGGTGGAGACAAAGGGTAGGGTGAGTGCGTTTGATCGAACAAGTATGTGTTTATCATGATGCCACAATCGCTGAATTTAAGAGGGGTCCACCCAAAATGTTTTGCTGCATTCGGCTAAATTGTTGAATTTACAAATAAACCCTTGGATTTTTTGAGCAAAAACCCCTACCCGGTGCACATTGATACACAGTCATAGATAAAGGCTGCTGACAGGCAGACAGGAAACATGTCTGCTTCTTTCAATAGAACAAATAAATGTAATAAAGTGCTTCTTACATGAGCTGTAAGGTGCTTTACATCTGGAGCATCACAGGTATATCTTCTTAAGGATAAAAAACAGGGACTAAGTAGAGGACTTTGAATCAAATTGAAGATGATCACTGTCGAGGTAGAAGCTGTTAAACAGCTGACTTCAAGGCTGCAACAATAGTCTGACGGAGATTCAGCTTTTTCAGTTTGTATTCACTTTGATTTACTGGTGGACACATGAATTTAGGCAGATTTATCTTCAATCCAGCGAGGTGACAGTTTCTGTCCCCGTTTTGATCCTAGTCGAGTTGACATACAACTTTAGTTTCCTCTCTATTTCTTCTCTTCATGTGTAGAGAATAATCTGCCTCAATTTGATGATCCAAACTCAGTCTCCCTGCGGAGTTGGACTCATAGGGTTTAATTTTTCCGTGCTCGCCCCAAGAGAGCAGTTGTCATGTTTTTCAAAGAAAAACACAGCGGGAGGCGAGGGTTAAATAGAATAAGTATTCAGCAACGGAGGACATGAAATAAGCACAGTATTTAAGTAAAAACATTATATTTCCTAACAGTCTTCAATGAATTCACATTCCTTTTTCTCTTAAGTGCAGGTTATTTTATGTTATTAGTTTGTAATTGCATTTACAGATGGTTTAAAATGTTAATTTCACTTACTTACTTATATATTACCCATGCTTAGAAACAAAAAAACTGTAGGTAATGCAGATAGTGAAGAGATAAAGTGGGTAATACAGCTGTTTATTCCTCACTTTGCCTCAGTGTGTTCAGAATGAAGTTGAAAATTGAGCCTTTAAACAAGCTTACAGTCAATCTACTCCCACTGCGAGTGCATCAAATGAAATAAATAAGGATTTAAGAGTGGATCAGCACATTTTGAACAAAGATGCAGTCAGCTCCTTAATTCTCACAGGTTAGAGTGAACATCTGTTTAAATGCGCTTTATAAAAGAAATACCCAGCCTCGTTCCTTGGTGATTATTCTTCATCAGCTAAAGCAGAAAAAAGTACCAAAAAAAGGGATTTAGAGGAAGAATGGAAACTAAAATGCACTTAAGAATAGCTGTTTTGCACAAACACTGTAGTCCCCGCAGGCAGTATAAACACATTTAATATTGTGCAGCTAGTCATTTACAAAAGCCCAGGAAAGTTTATTATCCACTTCTTCACATGCACACTTTTGAATGTTCAATCTACTTCTCCAAACTGGCTCCCCCTTGCCTCTTTATTATATAATGTAAATATATACACTACACATAAATAATCCAATATGTCTGAAGGCAAGGTATAATAATGAAAATATTCTTAATTAAGCATAAACATAAACTGATATTATACTTCCCTTAAATGCATTTGTTTTGCTGCCCCTATCCATAACAGTGTGTTGCTTAACTCCGGCGACAATGCTCTGTTTATTCCATTGGGAGCGCACCAACGGACATACTGTAAGTACATGCTTTAGTTGGCTACTCGATTGTTATTGGTCGATTTGGATATTCAGCAGCCAGCTCTTTTTTGATAGCCGACAAGCTCCATTTAAGCATTACATCATAATAATGATGGAATACTTATTCTTACTTATATTTGTGGAGAGCACAAACCTTTGTATTCATGATTGGGCTAAACTGTCCCAAGAGTAAAATAAAAAACAAACAAGAGCAAGGGAAACAAGAGAAGGAAATACGTTAAAGACCGACAGAGAAATCAACAGAGCAAGACTGGAAGTCATATCAAATAAACATTGCATGGAGTGGACTCCGGCAGTCTTTGAGGACTGGTTGATTGAAAAATAAATGTCAACAGACTTGGATCAGTGCTGCCGTCATTTTACGCTACGTTGTTGTTGTCACGTTCAAACGGTTGCTTCGCTGTACAAAAGGCCATTCCTTCTTAGCTGAATCGATACGATAATTTTTCAACTGTTAAAATCCATATGTTGTGTCAAATGAATCCTTTATTTAGTAGGTAGCTTTGTAGGGGACATTGTTCTCCCTTACCTAAGACACTGAGTAGAGATGAGGACCTCATACAACCTCACTTCAAAGCATTTCTCTTTTAGAGCAGATGGAAGTTTTTGCCTTGTTCTCATGCATTGAGATCCTTGTGATTGATGCATAACGGACTGTGTCTTGAAATGTCCTGGCTCAGATTGTAAGGCTACATCTGGCACGCTGTATTCATCTGTCAAAACGTTGAACTTGTGTCAGAATTAATGTGAGTATTTAAGAATTAAATTGGCCTAGTGAGACATTTCTTGATTGAGACCCTTCAAATGGAACAAGAACACAATTTAAGGCCACACAGCTTGAACGTTATATCTCTCACAGGCTCCGCCCTCTACTGGACTCTATGGGTACTACCTTACCCTGCGAGCATTCTCCCACTGAGACTTCTATAGACGTAGCCGGCCTTGGGCGGGCCTACCTGAATGCGTGCACAACACACCGTATAAAAGGAGGCCTCGCCTCCTGACTATCATCCTTTTCTCTTCAGCAGCGGAAGTGATTCCACGAGAGACTGAGACGTTTGAAAGAAGAAGAAAGAGTTATCATACCTCAAGGGAGTCGCCAATGCTAGAGACCCGGGCCTGTCCTTCGTGCCCTGGCTGAAATAGCGGGCGCCGATCCCCACCACCTTTGCTTCGAGTGTTTGGGGGACCAGGATATGGCCGAGGCGGTGCCATTCACGTTCGCCATTCCTTCCGGGTCTGGCGTCCATGGAAGTCCACCGCCCAGGGCTGTACTATCCCTGGATGATGATCATGGCGGCGGGTGTGTGGGCTACTCACTCATTGCTAGAGATGCCCCCGCCTCACCAGGTCAGAGCGATTATTGGGCCGCAAGGCCGAATAAGTAGCTTGGTCCACGGGCCTTGCCCCAGGCCCGGTTCCCCCGGGGACCGGTGCTCGGTGGCTTCACATGATATAGGGTCGACCCTACTTCATCACAGGCCGCCGCCGCTGCCCGCCGTGTGATGTCCCTGGGATATCACGCCGCGTGGCACGTTCCAAAGAGCACCGTGTTGATCCCCTGGGAGCCCCCGTGTTTACGGAAGGGCTCTTTGGATCGATCTCCCTGCTCACGGGATAAGGAGTAATCGCAGCGTGGCTGCTTCTTGCCCATCCCCAGAGGAAGAAACACTGTACTACACTCCCCGCCCCTGCTGTAAACCCCAGTATAGGGAGCCAGCAGGTGGGCGTGTGCACGTGAGTGGAATAAACCGAGTGCTGTCAAAGCACTGTGCGGGTTCAAGAGACGTTATTGCCGGCGTGCTGTTGTCAGAAAACACACCTTGCCTGGTATAATAGCTCCGATTAATGCATTTCACCGTTGCAATGGGAAATACAGCGTTAATACGTGGGCGCGCGGCCCTCGTGAGAGTGGCCGCGGTGCGTTCAGGGACCTCCGCAGGGGAACGGTGGTTTACGTTTGTAAACTCTAGTTCTGGAGTGAGGTGTGTGTGTGTGTGTGGGAAAATGCATTCAGTAAAGACTATTGCATTTATCCCAGAGTAAGAGTTATTTCTCTCCACAATTCCACTTTTCCCCATAATGTCCGTGTTACGTTCCCTCTTGGCTAGGGGTTCCAAGAGGACACGACACGACCATTTTGGAATTGGTAATTGTTACCGGTGGTTTATTTGTAACCAAAACTTTGAACACAATAATATCCACACGAACAGCCTGGACCAACAATGGACCAAACTGTTACGGTTTAACAACAAAGGACTCCAAAAGAGAGTTGCACAGTATGCTACAAAAGAAAGAACGTACCTCACTTCTAAAGTGGAACAAAACACTAAACAAAAGGAAGCTGTGTGGAAACACAGCTGTTGCTGATCAACCGGTGCTAATCACCGGGGTCTAAGCAATAGTTTCACAAATGCTGATCTACAGGCTAAACTAACCTGGGTCTAAGCTGTTTCACAATGTCAATAATCTAAATGTGGTTCTACAGGAGCTAAGCAACCTGGATCTACGCAACACACACACACAAACCCTACACTAAACACAGAATACTACGACACACTGCTAATCAGTGTGCTCGCACAGAACCCTACTGAACACACACTGCTAGGCAGTCTAACGAATCACAGAATACACACTGCTAGGCAGTCTAAGGAATCACAGAATATGGCAATGTCACAATGCGAGGGTTGAGGCGTCTGTCACACAATACAGAGCCTCCCGAATGGTGTCCGTGCCCGGCCTTTATACTCCTCCCCCGGATGACGTGGCAGGGAGCGGGCGGGGATTGGGTGACGTCCGTCCAATCACCGCGGATGTTACGAGGTCGGTACGGCCACTGACAGCATAGGAACCGCACAGCTCATTTACATACACACACAAACAGGGTTAAGGGCACAAGGTAACAGCGGCTGTAATACCCCCCCCCCCCCCCCCCCCCCCTTAAGACACAAACCCCACAGGGTTTTTGCGAACCATACCACACCATGACCACAGAACACATCATTCCAGCCTGGACAACGCATCTGCGAACACATTCTCTGAACCTTTCTTGTGGCAGATTTGCAGGTTGTAGTCCTGGACGATCAGAGCCCACCGCATGAGACGCTGGTTGTGATTGTACATGCGGGACAAAAAGACAATGGGGTTATTATCGGTAAACACTCCAACCGGCAAAGAACTGGACCCGACATACACCTCAAAGTGCTGGAGAGCTAACAACAAAGCAAGGGTCTCCTTTTCAATGGTAGAGTAACGGACCTGGTGTTTGTTGAACTTGCGGGAGAAATAACAGACAGGATGATCAACTCTATCCGCATCCTCCTGCAGTAAAACAGTACCGGCCCCCACTGCACTAGCATCCACCTCGAGTTTAAAGGGTTTAGCAAGATCGGGAGCAGCGAGCACAGGAGCGTGACTTAAGAGTGTCTTTACACACTCAAATGCATGCTGGCACCCAGGGGTCCAAACATAGTCCACCTTGGTGTTGTGGAAATATTTTCCAAGGCCCATAACTTTGACCCAGTGTATCAGTTCAAACTGTCCTGACTGAGCACAGGCACCTGTAACCTTGGCTGCTGTGCTCTCAGTGTTTTGTCTCCCTGTTCCTGCCTGTTGGCGTCAGCTGATAGAGGTGTTATCATTCTATCTTGTTATGCAGCATGTTGATGATGCTCTCTGAACTAGCTAAATACATGGGTCTGGGGTAGAGTTCTTCAGAATTGATGTGGCAACTCTACCGTGAAGTCAGAACCTCTGACTCTTGGACTTGTGATGTGAATCCTCCGGCCGTTAACTCCAAATAAACCATCATGTGTTTGACATCAAAGCTACTGCTCTTCCCGTGTCTCCTTCCTGAGTCGGTGACTCCCACTGCATAGCTACACAGAAGTTTCCTCTACACTTGGGACTTATCAACTTAGTTAGGGGTTGGGCTACAGTGGAAACATTGCGGCAGAAACTGCGGTAGTAGCCTGCCATACCGAGGAAACGGCGGAGATCACTCCTGGTGACGGGCACCGCACATTCAGCCACCGCAGCAACCTTAGCTTAATGCGCCCAAGGCCGGCTACGTCTATAGAAGTCTCAGTGGGAGAATGCTCGCAGGGTAAGGTAGTACCCATAGAGTCCAATAGAGGGCTCCGCCTGTGCTAATATAACAAGGGTTACAATACGTAACCCAACTTTTCAGCATATGTATCAAGTTGACACTGCTAGGTAAAATGACTATAATCAGCCTTGTATTTTCCTTGTCTCTAATATTGAAGACGTTTCTTGAATATTTGACAAGACTTCGGACTAGATTTGACAATCGCAATTTGGGAAAAAAGACAATAAAGCTTTTAACAGTGGCATATGTAGCGTACAAGTAATGGAAAATGGTAACAGTAGTTCTGGAACCTTGAAATATAGACACCACACAACAGCTCAATTGATAAAAGGGGAAAAAAGAACAAGACAACATCTGCTAACGTTGACGTTTAGCAACATCCTGCTCGCTTCCAATGTCAAAAATGTAATCACACAAGTTGCATTTGTAGGCAGCGAAGCAATGTGGAGTATCCCATAATAAAGTAATTAGTTTAATGTGGATTGACTATAAAGCCTTACTAAATAAAACAATCCTGCAGCCCTCTGTTTCCACCTGTTCATGTTCCATTCCCCTCCCGGGTTCATCCAGCAGCTGATTAGCCTAATGGAGGAGGATTCCAAGCTTTTAATGGTGCTCATTGGGTCTGGGCAGTGTGCTACTGGATGGTTCACAGTGAATGGACACAGCTTTAATGAGGCACAAAGAGAATGGAAGGGGTTTGTCTGGACTAATTTCATTACCGTCCTCCTGTCCCCGGTCAATGTGGTTGGAGATAAAGAGATGGGGCATAATAGTTCGGAGGACATCATAGCGCTCAGATAACGGCTGATATATTGTTTATAGACTGGTGTGAGAGGTGTGCGTCTGGGGATGAATGCATGTGTTAGAAAGGCGGTCTAAATGACCAGTTCCAATAGCTTCTTATGTGCTAATGATCACATACCGTAACCAATGGCAGCGGGGAGGGATGGTCGTAACCATGTGGTTGTTCATGCTAACAAGTAGGCACCTAACGTAAACATGCAAACTTGTTTTAGGGCAATCTTGGTTGGCCCCAGACAATAAAGCTTTCGTCCAAATGTCTATATGTGTGAATGCTGATTTGTAAATGTAAAGTGCTTGGAGGGGTCGCGAAGATTTGAAAAGTGCTATAAAGTGCATTTATTCTACTAAAGTTGGCAACGCTTAGGTCTTACTCTCTCAAAGTATAAAAAGAACCCTGACATGTTATCATAAGAGGGGAAGTGAATGTTCCACAGTAAATACTTTACTCTAAAAGAAAAACATGTGAATATGTTGGTGGACACAAAAACAATCCATCCCAGGATACTAGATTAAGAGTAGATCACAGCTCAATGCTATTACATCGCTTACTTAACAAGTAAGAACAAACAGCATTTTAGCCATATTTAAACATGATACACATTTACTACATAAAGCATGTTTATGGTTTGACTTAATCCATATACATAATGTAATATGTGATATGTAAACCTTATTATACATTTTAACATCATACCAGACCATGAATGTAATATTCATTGCAAGGAATAGCAGGCCTTTAGTTTATCATAATTTAACGGGTTAGGTTAGGGCTAACCCTAACCCTAACCCTTAGTCTCAGCAGCACGTGCAATATAGCCCAAATATCCCGGTTCAATCCCTCCACTCCTTCGCTGCCTGTATGGAGTATATTTATCTATTCCTTTTTTTAACGTTTTTATTTTTGACTACAATGTACCATCATAGAACAATTTAAAAAGAATTATATATTATTATCTTCATTATTATAAAAAAAAAATTCATGGCATGAAGCTTTATATTTTCCAACGTAAGTAACCAAATGTAAAATGCAGCGTGGGCCCAGCAGCAGCTGCCAGCTGACTTATTGATGACTCATTGAAGCCAGAATTATGCTGAGAACACTTAGCTGATGGTTGAGGATTAAGCTGAATTAAATTGAGTTCTCCTGCTGTTTTATTGCCTAGAATCATGTTTGTCAAAATGTTAATTTGAGCATTTAAGGACGAGCTACAAGAAAATGTCTCTCTGTGTCAGTGTCTTTCTCCCTCTCTTCCTCTCTCACCCTGTCCCTCCTACTCTCAAGGTGCCATTAAAGAAATCCCCAATTACTCCTAATAATGATGTAATCAAGCACGGCTGACGTGCCAGCGAGCTTTAATTAAGTTATTAATTAGCTGAATAATGGGGTTTGTGTTCACCGGCACAGAAGCCAGCCAGAGTCTCCCACGGCAAGAAGGTGTGTGTGTGTGTGTGTGTGTGTGTGTGTGTGTGTGTGTGTGTGTGTGTGTGTGTGTGTGTGTGTGTGTGTGTGTGTGTGTGTGTGTGGTGTGTGTGTGTGTGTGTGTGTGTGTGTGTGTGTGTGTGTGTGTGTGTGTGTGTGTGTGTGTGTGTGTGTGTGTGTGTGGTGTGTGTGTGTGTGTGTGTGTGTGTGTGTGTGTGTGTGTGTGTGTGTGTGTGTGTGAGTGGTGCGTGCGTGAGTGAGTGAGTGAGTGCGTGAGTGCGTGTGTGAGTGCGTGCGTGCGTGCGTGAGTGAGTGCGTGCGTGCGTGCGTGCGTGAGTGCGTGCGTGCGTGCGAGCGAGCGTGCGTGTGTGAGTGAGTGAGTGCGTGAGTGAGTGAGTAAGACCGAGAGAAGGAGTGAAGCAGAGATAGGAAGGATTGAGTGGGCAGGTGATGTAACTGTCAGTGAAAGAAATACAAAAAGATAGAAAATGTCTCTGTGTTGTTTCAATGAAGGACAGACACAGAGGAAGGTATTTACCAGATTTTTCCTCCAATTACAGCGCAGCATTATGAGCGTGATGATAATATCTCACCTTACTGGCTCCCTGAGCCCCGCCGCCGGAGGCCAGCTCGACATTCTCACATGTTGTGCCGAGTTCAGGCCGTGGATATCAGGCTGTCAGAAACGTCCACGCAATGCATAATTACCTGAATATGAATAATCCAAAGTGACCTGGTGCACTGCCGGTTGATCCAATTAACTTTAAACGAAGGGCTTTAATTTATCTGCAAATGGCTTTGCTTCACCAGGGAGGCTGATAATGTCAAGCCTTTCCTTCACAAAACAGCTCACCTTTCTTTATTCTGTTCAGTCCGGGAAGTAGTTCATTATTATTGTCTCTCTATTTAATCAAACTAACCTAACTCTAAAATCTTTTAGCGTCCTCCAAATCAAGTGGTGCAGTGATGAGTCCTAAAACACAGAAATGAGTAAGCATTTGATCACTTCCCGTTACATTGTCTCGAAATCAGTGTTTTTTTTGTACTGAAACAAGGTCTGTGGTTAACACACGCTTACAGGGTTTTCATGTTTTATTCTACAACATAAAATACATCATTAAATACTGTACGTGGTGAATGTACGAAGCTTATATCCGCCTTCAAATAATCAGTTGTTAACAATTGACTAAATTAAACCACTAAACGTCATCATGGCGAACATTAGCCACCTTTAGCTTAGCTAACGTTGACATTCACTTCTGGCGATTGCATTTACTAATACTTATTAACCATAAGGAGGTGTTAATATGTGGAGATTATCGGACAAAGCGTGTTAAGTATCATAAAACGTGTTTGCCACAGATCTTATTTTCTGCAATTAATCCAAAATCCAATGGAACAATTCCATTTCTTTGTGTGGATAGAGCATGGGATAGAGTCCTCGTGATGCTAACTTCAGGGTCGGCTAACAACAATTCGTCATCACGGCACCACTCTATAAGATCCAACTTTCTAAAATCACATGCACTTTAATGTCATACACGTCCATGCCATCTTTTTAGTTGTTGGTCCTTCCATTGTTTATTAGTTGCATTACTGTTGGAATATGCAAACCTCATTGAGAGACGTGGAAATTGTGCACCAAACCATCAAACCTTCTGACATATTTGAGGTGCAAGTTAAAAGGAAAAAAACACTATTCATGTGTTGCTTGTAGAAAAGCATACTCAGGGATTTGACAGAAAATTCATCCCCATATTTATTTGCGCATTCTTTTTTGACAAATGTTTTTGACCTTGTGTTGCATCTATATTTTTGCCATGTCACAACATTATATTAAACGTTTGATTCCGTCTAGGTATTTGTTTTATTACAGATTTTGGGAAAAATAAGCTGCGTTACATTTTAATAGCAGTTTAAAAAGGCGTTTTATCCACAAGCTGTCACAAGCAGCTGGAAGCACTTGGAATCATGCTGCTTATTCTTAGCATTGGTATCAGATTGTATTTAGCCATTTTCATTTTACTTCCATATTGAGGCATCCCTGATAACATTTTGACATCATGCATTTAAATGAGGTCTGAGCATATTGGGTCCTTGAGGGTAAAGAAGGCGTTGGGGCTGCAGATGCTTACAATAGGCTCCTCAAAGCGTTAGCTCTCAATGGAAATGCTAATAGGAGCCAGAGTGGCTGGCTTTAATAGAGATGTAGAGATCTCTTCCTCTTGTTTCCATCTGCACATGGCCCCGGCTATTTGACCTTGGTGTTTGATCAAGGTCGCAGCACTGCAGCTAGTGAAGTGAGTAAAATATGCAGTGCTTTCTAAACGCTGGTATGAATGCTCATCTTCACTTTCGCTCCTCTACATCTCTGTCATCCTCGTTCTCCCTTCCCTTTGCCCTCCCATATATTGTCTTTGCTATCAGCCATCCACCAATGGCTCTTATTCTTCAATAAGTGCAGGCGATCCGGGGCCCGCTGGGGGAACGAGGATGGAAGCCGGGCGAATGCAGAAAGGCCTTTTATCTTCCTCTCTTATTTCTCTATATCGTCTCCCTCATGTTTCCATTCTCCCCTCGCTCCCCTCTCTTTATCTCCCCCCCCCCAACACACACACACACACACACACGCACACTCACACACACACACACACACACACCACACACACACACACACACACACACACACACACACACACACACTCTGTCTGTGTCTCAGGAGATTGCTCCAAGAGCTGGGGTGCATGCACAATGGACCTGCGCTGCTTCGCTTTGCTTATAGCGGCCAATGCTAACATAATTATCAACTTGGCTCCAGACATCTTCGCCAGTTTCACTCACCTTCACCTTGCTGTTTTCTTTTTATTTGTTTTGCTTGCTCTCCAGCCTCCGCCAGGCGATACAGCATCGGCCTAGGTGGGACAGATACACAGATCTGAGAGGCCTGAGGCTGTGGGAATAAAGATGCATTAGCTGCTCTTGTCCATAGCACTCACTGAGCCTTGAGGGTATAATTCAAATTGACTGCAAGAAAAAGAAAACAACGCACAGCTGAAGGAGGAAAATACGGTGAAAAGCTGATCAGATAACCACAGGGAGACGGGGGGAATTGATAAGCTCATAATTATCATGTGGATATTATGGATGTAGGTGATTTCAACAAATTTAGAAAAGTCAATCAGCTGATTAGAAAATAAGCGGTTACTGTGAACAGCTTTAAGTTGCCACATATTTCACATTGAATTACAGATCTGGTTATCGACAGTTAACTACACTAGTTATCAATACATATTTGTTCAGAAACATCTTCAAAGCCAAAACACAGACATCAAAATACTTAAATATATGTATTTAATTTAAACAAATGCATGTTACTTTTAGAGTTCTCGATGTCTCCCTTTTCAGACATGACTCAGTAGGTTGTATGCTACCTCATCATGAGAGACACAATGACCATGTTGTTGTTGTTGTTGTTGTTGTTGTTGTTGTTGTTGTTGTTAACTCAGTGATTGATGTGGTTCCAGAGGGAAAATAACAGTAGAAAGCAACATGGAACTCATTTGTTATACAATTGTAAGTGGCACAAATTCACTTTTTTCTTCCATTATGAAATCTAAGACAATTTGACTGTCTGGATTTGTTAAATGATTAAGTTTACCCATTTCAAATGTTAGCTTCAGGCATTTGACAGTAACTGCTCATAACAAATATAATACAGTCATACACATTGAGATTCCTGCATTCAAATGTTCTGTTGCTGTCACAAATCATTTCAAATGTTTTCAAAGCACTTTATTTTGAAAATCACCAACCTATCCCCAGCCACTGGCTTAAAAAGGGGGACTAACTAAAGCCATATACATTCATAAAATACTGATTGTGATCTGAGATACACACATAGCAACATCATTTACTTTTGGTAGATGCAATTATTAAAACCATTTCACAATAAGTATATACATTTCAGTCTTGGTTAATAATGCTAATTTAACAGTATGCGTTGAAACATGAACCCTCGCTCCTGTGGCAGTTTACTCCCACCTCTCACGAACCATCTGAACCTCGGCCTCATGGGTATTTAACAGCATGACCGACATCAATGCAGCTTTCATCCCATCATTTAACTCCATGGCAACACATGGGCACGTATTACATAAGAGACTAACTTAATGCTCCGTGTTTGATTGGACCCAAAGGACGTTCCAACATTTCCCTCGATGAAACCATATCTGATGGTGGGTGGGCGCTTTTAACAAACTCTATTTTAAGAGGTGTAGGATTCAGCTTTTGTAGAAACTGAAGCAATAAACTCAATGTTAAAAATTAAAATAATTTCTGTTGCACTTATTGTTAATACATTTACATTTTAAACTTATACATTAGCATAGTTACTGTCACTTTGGGTAACTCATGTTTTACCAGAGGAATTTACCGTTGATCCTATACGAGAGCAGCTGATTACTGCTTCCTGTTTGTGTTAGCTTCAAGTTATGCCCCATTGTTGTCGGAAAGCTACATTAATTTCATTATAGATACTGTTTTTACACACACACACACACACACACACACACACACACACACACACACACACACACACACACACACTTTCACTGTGGCGGGGAGATATTTATCTGTCAATATAAACCCGCCTCATTATGTGTCAGCTATAGATTCAAGCTGCCGGCATCATCAGAGGGTTTAAGCCTTAAACCAGCCTCATTACACAAACTCCTATCAGTCCTAATTGCCAATACAGGAGCTTATGGATTCTGCACACACTTCATAATACTGTAAATGTCTGAGGAACAAATCAGCCTCTAAAGAGTGTCCTGTGTAGTTCAGTGTTTTTCATTATGCTCATAAAGGTGGAGTTTTTGATATCTGGTATAATAAAGACAATGACACTTTTAAGGGTTGTCATGTTTAAACTCTGGCAAGGCAAGTTTATTTCTTAGCACATGTAGCTCATTAGCACATTAAGCTATTTCAGCACGAGGCAACTCGTATTGCTTTACAAAAGAAATATGAAAAGAAACGAGATATAGTGCATCAGAAACAAATGATAGATTACATGAAACAGTGAAATAAGGATATCTGTATTATCTGTTCTAATCACAACAAGGAAACCGTTCAGTTGGACAGTCAATTATCTTACAGTAATATCCAAACTTAGGAAAGACAAGATTATTTACATGGCATATTTCAACACAAGGCAACTTAAAGTACGTTTGGAAAATATATGAAACGCATTAAGATAAAGTGCAACAGAAACATATTATAAAATGACATTTGATTCCATTTAAAAACAGCTCTAAAGAATTTACTATTTAGAAACTCCCTCTGGAGGGAACTTTGTGATTGTAGCCTTTGCAGACCATTTACATGCACAGAAACCTATGGAACACACTACAGGAAAGCACTTTTATATTGCACTTTTACCAAGAGGCAACTCGAGGTGCTTTACATCAAATATATCAAAACATTAAGATATAGTGCAACAGAAGCACATTATATAATGACTTTTAAGTACAATCAAAACACATGAAAACCAGAGAGAATACATAGCTCTATATATATATAAATACACATTCATCATAGCTAAAAGAGACAAGATAGTTATAAAAAGCATGAATAAAAGCGACAGTGCAGTGTGAAATACAATTAGTCATTTTATTTAATAAAAGGCTGCGGCAAAAGTTTTCCTGCAAAGCCCTGAGGGGTGTTTCATATTACAAATGAAGCATAAATACATGAGGACTGTAAATTAGATCTATTTCAAGGAAATTATCATATTTTTAACATACAGCATTAAATAATCTGACCATTGAAAAAAAGTCTCTCATCTCTCCAATTTATATATTTAATGCACAAATATAAGGCGGCCAGAGCATCAATATGAACAGTATTAAATACTATTACAACTAGAAGATGTTGAATATGATGTGCAAACACGGCAGGTCTGACATTTCTTCATTAGGAATTGAAATGATGCGTGCTTGATGTGCGTCAGGTGTGTGCTTCAAAGTCATGAATAAGCACTTCTCAATCCAGTCTGATCAGATTAGCTCTGAAACGCTTTGAAACTCCCTTCTGGTGTCCTATGTTTAGAGATTGAAATAATTAATATGTTACTCAGAAATGATTCACGAAGCCACCGCCTGAACTATATTTATTTGTTGAACTATTCATCGTGCACTGGATGTTCTGTAGGCGTAGTACTGCAAGAGAGATCTCAAGCACATTCTGTGATGGCATAACAAAGCCTGCAAGAAAATGGTTTATCTTCTGAAACAACTTGAGGTGTTGATATCCGACAAACATTTAGCCAACAGCACGCACAGAGATTCAGCAAAAAGAAAGGATTTAAAAAACAATACAATCCGGTTGAATTTCCATAAAATAAAATTAATCTAAATATTCCTACAGAAAACGGTGTCAAATAAATCCACGATTTATCCCGAAACCAAACAATTCTCTTATCTTTTTACAGACTCAGATCAGCCTAACTGCACAAAAACAAGTGTCCATAAATGCATCATAATCGTATTCAGTTCTAAATAAAATACAGGACGCTGGGTAGAGCCTCCTCCCACACTTTATAGTTGTTTCTTGAAAAGCATTTCTTATATCACCGCTGTTGATGACAGACTGACATCCCCCCTTGACTTTTACTATCTGTCAACACCCACTAGAAGTAGTAGTGTAGTTATATAGGCTTTTGTGCATGTAAATGGTCTGCGAAGGCTAAAATCCCAAAGTTCCCTTTGGAACGCCTTTCTCGAGGGAGTCAGACGCTGGCGCTCATAGAAAGAGGCAAAGTTGACAGGGCCATAGATACTCTCATCAAAAATGGCTTGAACAAGCATGTCAATTATGTCTGGATTTGCAGGGGCTTAACGTCTATATTTTATGTATTTATTGCCTATAGGTGGTGCATTTTACAACATTCGTTGGATAATATTACTAGCAGTTGGTGTGGCTGGTCTGGATCGCTGTGTTGTTGACAATAGATTAGTCTGAGCTGCCAGTGTGTTTGTGTGTGTGATTGAGTACGTTTGGGAGAACATTGATCCACCAGGCTCTGATAGTCTGTTCACACACACACGATGTCCCATGCCGCGGGGCAACGGCTGTTCTTGCATTGCCCACAGGGTATGTGTGTTTTCCATGTGTTTGCTATGTGACTGTGTGTGTGTGTGTGTTGTTTTGTGTGTGTGTGTGTGTGTGTGTGTGTGTGTGTGTGTGTGTGTGTGTGTGTGTGTGTGTGTGTGTGTGTGTGTGTGTGTGTGTGTGTGTGTGTGTGTGTGTGTGTGTGTGTGTGTGTGTGTGTGTGTGTGTGTGTGTGTGTGTGTGTGTGTGTGTGTGTGTGGTGTGTGTGTGTGTGTGTGTGTGTGTGTGTGTGTGTGTGTGTGTGTTCAGACGTGATGGGCTGGCCTGCTGGCTTGGCGTTTTGTCTTTGTGATTTATTTTTAAATGTTGAACTTAAAAGCATCACTCTGGTGCACTTTGAGAGCAAAATGAAGAGATCTATGGAAACATCTCTCAACACCCAGATGAAACAGAACTGGAAGCAGATTTACTTTTTCTTTATGGATATTTTACAAATCACTCTCCTTTCAAACTGTATTCTTGTTTATTAATAACTTTTTTTACTGTCATATAGTATTTTATACCTTGTTACTTTATTCTCTTATTTTTTGATAACTATAATGATCATATAATAGATAGAACTGCTAACAAAGCACTTATATACTAATAAAGGGCTGACTTATCTAAAGCCAGTTGAGTAGCACTTGAAATGTTTGGCTCTATGAAACCTGATGTACTTATATGATTCTGTTTTCCTCAAGGTTGTATGTTGTTGGTCGAACGCACTTATTGTAAGTCGCTTTGGATAAAAGCCTCAGCTAAATGCAATGTAATGTAATGTAATGTCTCTCGTACACACGGAGCCCGATGGGAGTTGGATGTTGGAGTTGTTCTTTTCAATAGCTAGCCCCCCCCTGTTCCTTAGTGTCCCACACACACACACACACACGCACACACACACACTGAGAAAAACATTTGTACACAAAACAACAACTGTGAAATACTATACAGCTAAATGAATGCACATCCACAAAGATTCCTGCATTGACAAACTGCTCTTGACCCGCACACACACACATAAACACACTCCTTATCTAATAGCTCCAATAGTAGCAGCTTGTTCTGCACACGCCTCAGAGGGAAAGAAAAAGACTGTGGGAAATAGACAAAGACAGAAAGAGAGAGATGCATTTCCGATCTCAAACTCCACCCTGTCATCATATTAGCAGCTGCAGCCAAGTCTCACTGCATTCAGAGAACATTTTCTACAAGTTTACAACCTTATGCTCTGGCAATGAGCAGAAAACTACAGGAGCTACTAATGCTAAATGAAAAAAGGATAGGCATCACAGGTACGTATATAATGGATCGGAACTATTGACTCTGCAGTGTTAACAGTCTTATTTAAATAGCTGAAGGAATTATCAGGGGATTGGTTTGTTCAGTTGTCATGGAGATGAGGAGTTGTCTCAACCTAGGGTATGATTACAGTGATGTGACAGGTGTGAAATATTGGAAAAATAATGAAAGAGGCTTATTTTGCTCATTTTAAGGTTTATATCAGTATTTAGTGTCTCTCCTGGGACATGTCTCCATGCTCTAATGTTCAAAAAGCTCTTTATCTTTCTCATACTGCCTGTGCTGCAGCACCTCTTTTCACCCTCTGTCTGAAACCAGAGCCCAGTCTGCTCTGATTGGGTAGCTGGCCGGCTCTGTTGTGATTGGTCAACCACTGTGTCGGCCCTTAGTCTATCACGTACATTAGGTCAAACTTGGAGATTAATATGCCTTGATTTTTTTTTTTTTTTACGCTTGTTTACCAGAAACCCTACCTTGCTTTCCATGTTGTATTATTCTAGTCCACTCGTTGGTTGCGCATTTTTGGTTTACAATTTTCCAATATCAAAACCTATTTTTGAGTAGAAAATAGTTTTCATGTGATTTTTGTTCTAATATTTGTCTGATTATAAGGATCTAGCAAAGGCTAATGAGAGCATGTCTGCAAGTGTCTCCAGTATTGAATCACTTTGAACACAAGTGTATAGTCATGATTAAAAAAAACAAAGGAGCTGCAATGCTCAAAGGCAACTTTTGCACACACACACACACACACACACACACACACACACACACACCATTGTGGGCTGTGTATATGTGCTTTTGAATTATTAAGATTCACACAAAGAGCAAAGAAGGGATTTCACTTCTCTCCCTGCGTGCTCCAAGATGGAGACTCTGTGAGACAGCTGCAGAGATGAGAGACTGACACGAAGAGATGGATCTTTTATTTTTTAATGTTTAACAATCTGTTTGACTGCCAGGCTCTTAGGCTGAATTGCATTGTGTGTTTTTACTCGGTCAGTTTCATATGTGTTGTTCTCGGGGCCTGCCGTCCTTTAAAGCAGAGATGTTGATCTCTCTCTTTGAGCTGATTAGGCAAAGGCTAGAGGAACCCTCGGTACAAAGAAAGAGACGGAGCGAGGTGCTCGTTTTATTCCCTACAGCTGCATGACAGAGGCATAGTATGGAGCAATCAAAGAAAGACTGATAGAAAGGGGAATATGCTGCCTTTAAAGCCAGATAATGAAAATAAAAAATGAAAGGGCAGGAGGAACAGAATCAAGAATCTTAACGAGGGAAGATGCATCTGCTTGATATCGCTGGATGGTCCAGGTTTTGTACACATTTGTCGTGTGCAATTACACAGTGTGACTGTCCATTGGGACTTGTCATGTAACACTGCTGATAACCTAGAAAGTAACACTTTCTCCAATGTTATGCCTCTTTTTGTCACCAAGTAGTTGCCACACACAGACACATCCGTCCCTCCTTGTGTATTCGTCACCTAATGCATGGTAAAGGACAGATTGCCATTTGTCTGAAAGCTGTTTATGACTGTGCAAGACCTTGTTATGCTACCGCACCATCTATTCTCTGCTAGAGGTGTGTGTATGTCCGTGTGTGTGTGTGTGTGTGTGTGTGTGTGTGTGTGTGTGTGTGTGTGTGTGTGTGTGTGTGTGTGTGTGTGTGTGTGTGTGTGTGTGTGTGTGTGTGTGTGTGTGTGTGTGTGTGTGTGTGTGTGTGTGTGTGTGTGTGTGTGTGTGTGTGTGTGTGTGAGAAACATGGATTCATGCAGCAAGACTATAATAGCGCCTCTATCCTGCAGGCGTTATTTATGCATTGGCCACTCTCGGAGAACCCCGCGCTCTCTATGCCTGATTCATTATCCCGGGAGAGAGACAGAAGAGGTGAGAAGGGAGAAAGAGTAGCCCAGCCCCCTCCTCCTCCTCCTCCTCCCCCCATCACATGGATCTCCCCCGAGCAGGCGCTGTGAGCTCGTGGTGCCAGTGCAGCAGGCTTTTATTGTGATTGAGTTTGCCGCTTACAAGGAATGATGCAGGAGAGGCTGTCGCGCAGACAGATAGCTCAATCCTCAGCTGTGATACCTCCATGCAGGCATCACGGTGCAGGAACATGGAGAAACCACAGTAATGTTTGAAATACAACATTCAAAAAAGTATATCCTTGTATCTCTTATTTGTTTAATTCCATAATCTCGGGCTTTTTTGGCGTCCGTCAGGAACTGAATTTCAAAATAAAAATAACCGGAAACAGACGTAGCATCATTGCGATACACAGCCACGGAACTGATTACCCAAGATCCTCATCTATGGTTTAAGCTCGCTGATTGGATTGTTTTAGCCGCAATGCATGTAGGGATATGGTGTTCATGCCATATCAAATCCGAAAAACTTTTTAAAAAAAGAAAATAATACTTAATTCCGAGTGTTTTTGCTTTTCTCTTTGAAGGTCATCACATAACGGCATTGTAATACACGGTTCGGCTGCATTACATATTACAGATCTGCCGTAGTTCTTTATTTATAGAGCCCTGATGAGAAGACCTTTGGAAAAACTGGAAGAAATTCCGCCGAAACTGAATATTTGACGTGGATCATAAATATATCAGCAATTAAACAACATCTTCAATTTCTCTTCACACAATACGTCTCCTTGCAGTATCAACACTAATTCGGCTGACTTTTACATGTGATCTAATTCATAGATAGGTTATATTTACACCATAACGGTGCACAGCTGATAGAAAAGGACTTGTAGTTTTTAAAGATATTACTGATTTTCTTTGAATATAAGAATGTAGATACTGAGTCTGAAATAATATAGCAATATGCTGTACAATTATGTGAAAGCATGAATAAAACTACACATTATAGAATTAAACAAATAAATAAAAACAAGGATAATTGTGTGTTATTGGTGAGTAAATAACAGTGTGTTATTTAGAAAAGAATAACAAAATAAAAAATACAGATTTCAGTATTCTGAGGCTCTGAGCCCCATTTATTTTCCTCACAGACGACAAAAAAAGTCAGAGATTATACGATTTAAAATAAAAACAATAATTGTGGCTTGATATTGAGTAAAAACATGTTTTTATGAACCCCACAGCTTCCGGTCTTCCAAGACCCGACCGGACAAAAAGACGTGCTGCAGGGACGAAACATACTACCAATAGAAATACATTGCTTTTAAAATCGTTCTATGTGACACAAAAAAAAGGGGAAAATCGTGTTGGTGAACACGAATCAATAGATTAAATTACTATAACACGAAATGCCGTGAGACTGGGTTGGTTGATACCCTTTCAAGTGGCATTCACAGTGCAAATAATAAATAACAACACCCTGTTTGTTTTTCCAGGCACCATAGGAGTTATTCATGCTGGAGATACTGGGAGCATGTCCAAGCATCTTTTAAAAAATATAATTTGATGAATAATAAAAGAATAGCTTACACAAAGAACGAAATAAATGAGAACACTTTAAGGTTTATTTGCACAAGTGAACATCTCGAGAACAGTTGGTCGGTTAACACATTGATGTATTTCTGGCGACCCATGGTACAATTTGGACATGCCTGCTGTTGAGTCGGATTTGCAACATTTTGGAGCAAAGCTATGTCTTCAGGTTTCTTAAGGCTTCTCTCTGCTAAGATGAGGAAGGAACGATGAGCAGAAAAGAGTCAATTGGTTATGATTAGTCTGTAGTCTGACATTGTAAATCCTGTGTCAACAGGGGCCTGTACTACGAAGCTGGTTCAACATAACCTGGATATGTTTGAGTTAGCCGGTTGGCCTAATCCAAAACATACGCGCTCTCGCTAAGCGGTCCTACGACGCGGGTTATCAAGTGGATCGCTCAAGCCAGCCGTGTCCTATCTAGTTAGGTGCGCGTTCACATGAAAGGGGTGGTATCTGGAGCATTCGACCAATCACAAACATGGACCAGCGTACTGACAGCGCAGCATCATACTTCCTGAATGAAAAGTCAACTATAATATTAGACATATGAAGACGTTAAACTTTAAACATCCATGACTTAAACACTTTATCCAGGATAAAAGCCACATAGCTGCACCTGCAAGGTGAATACAGCTGGTGAAAGAACAAGTGTTTGAATGCGTACATTAACAGGTTTATGATATCACTGCCCCGTCTAAGACACGATCTGATTTTAATTACATTTGACTCAAGTGTTTCGTCAACTTAATGTGTTGCTTAAAATAATACTTCTGCATACAGTATATGACACTGTGAGTGTTGCACGGCCAGATACGGCTCAGCTGACTCAGATAAGGAAATATATGATACATTATGATGTGATATGATGTGATATGAATGATAATGGAACACATCGACGTCTGCACTCAGTGCCGCGGACTGTACTCAGGCCCGGACTGGCCATCGGGAGCACCGGGAGGTTTCCCGATGGCCTGGCCTGTTAAGTGGCCTGCTGGCCCAAGGATTTTGTTTTTGTATGTATGGATTGTGAACGCAACGCTGCGCAAATGTGGGTCTGACTCTGCCTCACAGAGGGTGACTGGCTGTCTACATGATGTGGCCTGCCGACATGGCCACTTTCATACAGATCATACTAATGCCCTCGATTGGTCTCTGTGTGTCATTCAAGCTCGGTTACGTGTATTGTTGTTAGCATCTGGTGCTAGCTAGCTGCACTAACGGATATAAGGTGGAGGAGAGTCCTCTCCTGTCAGACTGAGAGACTAATAACTACAGCTCAGGTGAGGTAAATTACTCTCTGAGTGCTTAGATAGTTAACTTAGTCTAAGTTATCTCAGTGGGTCTCAAACGGTTTGGTCACCATTTATGTAAACACATATTTCCATTTGAGGGGGGAGTGATTAGTAAAATATGCATGAATAATAATTTAAAAAACGTTAACTAGGTGAAAAAAGGTAAGATAAACTATTAAAACTTGTTGAGAGCTAAAACTAGTCTTTGCTTCTGCCTCAAAGAGGAGCAGGGGGGAGACAGGAGAGGCTGGTTCAGGAGTACAGACACGCTCACAACTATAAATGAACCAAAAACAAATAAATAAACAAGTTTCAATGTTTTTTCATATTGGATATGGTATGTTATTGGTTATGGAAATGTTCTTATGATTTTATGATTATTTAAATATATACAGTTATGTTTCATATGGGTGTAGTCTCTTTATTTCCCCCTCAAAGTGCACCAGATTGATGCATTTAAGTCCAACATTTAAAAAACATCATGCCCCCGGACCCCCCTATAGGATTTGAGGTACACCCCCACTTAAAATATGTTCACATAGGTTCCTAAATAGATTTGCACATTTTTTTAAATAGTAACCCATGTCCATATGTTTATTTTTGGGTAGATTTAGAGGGCTATCACTACGGGCAGCAATGCTGTAACAATTGACAAATAGATCCAGCAAAATGGCACAAAAAACTGGTAGTGGCCTAGCTGGGTGTATAATTCCCGGCCTGACTTATTGTCCCAGTCCGGCCCTGACTGTACTTAATGTTACTCTGATCCGGTTACTTATGTTGTGGCAGATATTTAAGTAAGCTTTCTTAACGCTAATGTTATAATAGTCAGATTGCTCTGAAGATGGAGGTGATATTCTATTAATGTTCACGTTCACACAGTCGGTGATTTTTGCCGGCCGTCTTTCCTGCAACGGCAGCTTTTCTGTATTTCCTTTCTCCTGTAATATGACTTGATCGCTTTAAACTCCGCACACTGAGCTCTGATTGGTCAGCAGGCAGTGCTTTCACTGAGTTGAGCTCTTAGCCTGCAACCTAACCTGCTCCGGACCAGGTTAGCCGCACAGCATAAGTTACCATGGAGATCTAGCCTGCTAAAAAGAGAACCAGCATCATAGGACCGGAAACCCAGAGTTTTCCCTGAAGTTAGCCGGCTAAGCGAAAATCCTCCTTCGTAGTACAGGCCTCTGGTGTTGCTAACAAAAAGTAAGCCTGCTTTACTAGAATATTGTTCGCAGGGGTGCAGTACAGTACACTAGTGGTTTTTATCAGAAGATCCAGAAATAAAGTGTCACTCATGAAAGTCAATTTTCTCTTGTGTAAATCCATCCAATGCAATATTTGCCTCTTAGAGAAAATGCACTGGTAGTATGGTGACTATATAGAGCAATCAAATGCCTAGGTAGATTGCTTGGTATCATTTATTGGTCAAACAAACACATGAATTTAAACCATGAGACCACTGTTGGTGCCCCGTGTTAGGCCAATGTTAATGTGGCGTTATTGACTTTAGCTATACTTTAGCACGCACGCACGCACACGCACACACACACACACACGCACTTTGTTACCATTCTGTGTTGCCCGGTCAGGGCCATCCACCCAGGGTCAGGAGTGTTAAACATCAAGACATCTGTGAGCCTCTCCGCTCACACAGGGTTCAATTATGGACGGAAGAGCAGGTTCGTGTAACATATATGGCGTTTATTAGCTCCGAACAAAAGTATCCACTACTCCAACGTTGCCCGCGTGGCAACCTTCACAGGTCCTTCTGCCCCCTTCCAGGATCCCGCCTACTGCAAAACAGCCCAGAACCAGGTTACGACATGCTTTTATTCCGGCACTGATTACCTGATTCCGATCAGCTGTCTGGCCTCCGGCCGAGCCACTCCCTTCACTCCAGCAGCCGGCGCCCTAACCCCACCCCGCTGCCACATACCCCCACCGCCAGACTCAGGCCGGGATCCCGCCGGCCGCAAGCTGACTCTCCCCCCCCTCCGCTGAGCGAGAGAGGAAATCAGCCACGACCATCCGGTTACCCGGCCTGTGGATCACCTTGAAGTTGAAAGGCTGTAACGCCAGATACCACCGAGTGATCCGAGCGTTGGCATCCTTCATGCGGTGGAGCCACTGGAGCGGGGCATGGTCCGACCAGAGGGTGAAAGGGCGGCCCAGGAGGTAGTACCGCAGGGCGCCGACCGCCCACCGTATGGCGAGGCACTCCTTTTCCACCGTACTGTAGTTCACCTCCCTCTGGGCGAGCTTACGGCTAATGTACAGTACGGGGCGGTCGACCCCCTCTACTTACTGGGACAAAACGGCCCCCACCCCACTGTTCGAGGCGTCGGTCTGCAACACAAAAGGGAGAGAGAAGTCAGGAGAATACAGAAGCGGCTTACCACAGAGGGCTTTTTTAACCCTCTCAAACGCCAGCTGACACCGCTCCGTCCACTGGACCGGATCTGAAGCACCCTTTCGGGTCAGGTCGGTCAGGGGACTGGTCAGCTCCGAAAAGGACGGGATGAACCGCCTGTAGTAACTGGCCAGCCCCATGAACCTCCTGACCTCTTTTTTCGTCTTGGGCGCCAGACAGGCGGAAATGGCGGTTGTTTTCTCTACCTGTGGCCGCACCTGCCCGCCGCCCAAGTGGTACCCCAGATACCGTACCTCCCTCCGTCCAACCGCACACTTCTTCGGGTTGGCCGTGAGCCCCGCCTGCCTCAGGGACTCGAGCACTGCCCCCACCTGCTGCATATGCTGCTCCCATGTCTCACTGTGAATGATGACATCATCCAAGTAAGCAGCAGCATATGCAGAGTGGGGACGCAGCACCCGGTCCATGAGCCGCTGGAAGGTGGCTGGAGCTCCGAACAACCCGAAAGGAAGTGTGATGAATTGGTATAAACCATACGGAGTGGAGAAGGCCGTTTTTTCCTTAGACTCTGGAGAAAGGGGAATCTGCCAATAGCCCTTGGTTAAATCCAGCGTCGTGTAAAAGCGAGCGGTGCCTAGCCGATCCAGGAGTTCGTCGACCCGGGGCATTGGATAAGCATCGAATTTGAACACCTCGTTCACCCTGCGGTAGTCCACACAGAACCGGATTGACCCGTCGGACTTACGTACCAGCACGACGGGGAAACACCAGTCACTGGTGGACTCTTCTATCACTCCCATTTCTAGCATAGCCTGAAGCTCCGCCTGAACAATTTTCCTCTTATGTTCAGGCAGCCGATAGGGCCGTGAACGAATGGCCACGCCCGGGGCCGTTTCTATGCGGTGGTGTATGAGAGAGGTGCGTCGGCAAACTGCCTTTGCAACGAAGCAACGTCTGCTCTCTGGCCCGGTGAGAGATTGTCGCCACAACAGACCCGGGCTAATTTGTCGCTTTTAATGACCTCTGGTCCCAACTCATCTCTCTCAATCACCGTGGTGGCCAGAGAAACATACGCCACCTCCCTCCATGCTTTCAGGAGGTTAAGGTGGTAAATCTGTGTTGCTCCTCCCCTGTCAGAACGCACCACCTCATAATCTACGTCCCCCACTCGTCGTGTGACCACGAAGGGTCCTTGCCACTTGGCGAGTAGTTTAGAGCTAGAGGATGGGAGTAATACAAGCACTTTATCTCCCGGTGAAAAATGTCTCAGTTTCGACCCTCTGTTGTACAGGCGCTGCTGACGTTCCTGAGCCTGGAGCAAATTCTCCCGTGATATCTGCCCCAGTGAATGGAGTTTTGCTCGCAGGTCCATAACGTACTGTATTTCGTTTTTACTGGTGCTTGGACCCTCCTCCCAGTTTTCCTTAACTAGGTCCATAACACCCCTGGGCTTCCTACCAAATAAAAGCTCAAAGGGAGAAAATCCCGTGGAGGACTGGGGCACCTCCCGCACTGCAAACAACAGAGGATCTAGCCATTTATCCCAATTCCGACTATCTTCGTGAACGAACTTACGAACCATGTTCTTCAGTGTTTTGTTAAACCGTTCCACTAGGCCGTCGGTCTGCGGATGGTAAACACTAGTCCGTATTGAATGGACGCCCAGTAGTTCATACAGCTCGCGTAGTGTGCGTGACATAAACTGTGTGCCCTGGTCAGTCAGGATCTCTTTCGGGATCCCGACTCGGGAGATAATGTGAAACAGTGCCTGCGCTACGCTCTTTGCAGAGATATTACGCAGCGGCACTGCTTCGGGATATCGCGTTGCATAATCCACTAGGACTAGTACAAAGCGATATCCCCGTGCACTCCGGTCTAATGGCCCGATGAGGTCCATACCAACTCTCTCAAAAGGCACCTCAATCAATGGTAACGGGCGCAAAGGCGCTCTGGGGATGGCCGGCGGGTTAACCAGCTGACATTCACGGCAAGATGCAAACCACCGCTTCACATCTGCGCGAATGCCCGGCCAATAAAATCGGGCCATTATCCGGTGTAGTGATTTGTCGTACCCTAGGTGACCTGACATGGGGTTATAATGAGCCGCCTGGAAAACCATTTCCCGACGGCTTTTTGGCACCAACAACTGGGTATTTATCTCTCCTGTCTGTGTGTCACGGCTTACACGATACAGCCTGTCCCTAACCACCGTAAAGTGTGGGTGAGTGAGTGCTGCGTTTGGGTGTAGCTGGGAGCCATCAATACTCACCACCTGGCCGAAGGCGTGCTGAAGGGTCTCGTCCCTCGACTGTTCGAGGGGGAAATCCTCCACGGGAAACACCAGCGGGTCCAGAGGGGCCTCCGCGGCCCCCTCCGTGTCAGTTTCCCCCTCGATGTCATCAGCCGCCTCCGACTCTCCACTAAACACCGCACACAACTCACATTTCCCTGCCGTCCGTGAACGCACCCCCATAGCTTAGCAAACCCCGGCCAATTCGTTCCCAAAATCAGGGGGTGCGTAAGGCGAGTGCTAACTCCAGCCCTGACTCTATGCTTTTTCCCCTTATAAGACATTTCCAGCGTCACCTCCGGGTACTGGTGAATATCCCCATGCACACACCTCACCTTCACCCACGATGCTTCAATCAATGCCCCAGGCCGAACCAAGCGCTGATGGATCATCGTCTGATTACAGCCCGTGTCCATCAGAGCCTGGTGTGTACCCCCCTGTATACATACCGGTATACGGTACGTTCCTCTGGCGTGCTGCCAAGCCGGTCCAGTATGGCCTTCCTGAGATGCCGGTACACATGCCGAGAGGCTGCTGGTAGGCTGTGGGCGGCTAGCTGCGCATCCCCAGATAGCAGAGGCAATAGCCGGGCCGCCCACTCCTCCTCTGGCCACCCGCACACCGCCGCTGTGCCCTCAAAGATGTCCAGGTATGCCTCCGGATCATCCTCTGCCGTCAACTTCTGGAGGGCAATTGAAGGCGGTCGGGCCGGGTTGGTCGCGGGATCGGCCTCCTGAGCGGTCGGACGCTGCAGCAGCTCCCGTAGGAGAGCCCGGTCCTCGCGCTGGCTCGAGGCGATCCCGAGCAGAGCCTCGCTCTGCTGTCGCTGTAATGCTGTGGTGGTCTCCTGCATGTGAGCGAGACGTTGGAGGGCCTGCCCCAGCGGGGTTTCTCCTTCCGCCATGATGTCCCTGTTCAGGTGCCACTGTGAGCCTCTCCGCTCACACAGGATTCAATTATGGACGGAAGAGCAGGTTCGTGTAACATATATGGCGTTTATTAGCTCCAAACAAAAGTATCCACTACTCCAACGTTGCCCGCGTGGCAACCTTCACAGGTCCTTCTGCCCCCTTCCAGGATCCCGCCTACTGCAAAACAGCCCAGAACCAGGTTACGACATGCTTTTATTCCGGCACTGATTACCTGATTCCGATCAGCTGTCTGGCCTCCGGCCGAGCCACTCCCTTCACTCCAGCAGCCGGCGCCCTAACCCCACCCCGCTGCCACAATGTCCTTGCTGTGTGTAATTTCTCTCCATCACTGACTCGCCTACACACCCCATTCTCTCTTCTTCTTCTTCTTCTTCTTCTTCTTCTTCTTCTTCTTCTTCTTCTTCTTCTTCTTCTTCTTCTTCTTCTTCTTCTTCTTCTTCTTCTTCTTCTTCTTCTTCTTCTTCTTCTTCTTCTTCTTCTTCTTCTTCTTCTTCTTCTTCTTCTTCTTCTTCTTCTTCTTCTTCTTCTTCTTCTTCTTCTTCTTCTTCTTCTTCTTCTTCTTCTTCTCTCTGCATTTATCTCTGCTTCTCCTTTTACCCATTCCATTAATTGCTTTAGATTTATTTTTCTCCTGCCTTTCTATATCCTGCCTGCCCCTCTTTCTGTACTTCTCTCTATTCCTTCTCTGCTCATTTGGCCATAGGCAGATAGAGCCAGATATAAAAAGTGATTGAACATTTACAGCTATCCTGGAAATATCATTGCTGAGGCCTCGTCACCGCCACCATTTGTGTTGCCTTCCACCAGGAACCCTCATAGATTGGAGGGCTAACCTCTTCTTGTTGGAAACAAGCACACATGCCTAGACAACCCTGTAAATGCACCGCTCAATGTCCACATGCAATACATAGTGGCATACATTAATGATGAGAGCATTATGCACCCTGGCGAGAGTGCATTTCCACTCATAAACACACATTTTCACACACAAGATCCCCAAAAGATCTGTGGTGGAATTGGATTTCGTGATTCGAGTGATTGACAGAAAGGTGTGACCCTTTAGTGTCAGTGTGTGAGTGTGTGTGTGTGTGTGTGTGTGTGTGTGTGTGTGTGTGTGTGTGTGTGTGTGTGTGTGTGTGTGTGTGTGTGTGTGTGTGTGTGTGTGTGTGTGTGTGTGTGTGTGTGTGTGTGTGTGTGTGTGTGTGTGTGTGTGTGTGTGTGTGTGTGTGTGTGTGTGTGTGTGTGTGTGTGTGTGTGTGACACCAGCAACCTTTCGGAAGAAGTAGGAGGAAATAGAGGGGAAGTGAGGTGATGAGAAAGAGAACAGGAAAAACAGGAAGGGAGGGGAAGCAAACTAAAAATGTTATGACAACAGAATCCATCATAACTATAATTCTTCTCTGTATCCGCTTTGTGTGCATGTGCATGATCATGTGATTGTGTGTTTACTCCTACCATGAGTGGCAGGGATGTGTTTTATGGTCCCCAGTCATCAGATAGCAGTGAAGGAGGAATCCATTGGGATTGTGCATCCGTCTTGAAATGAGCTCCCGTAGCTGTTAGATTGAGATTAAGATAGACTTAAAGTGCTTTACATACAGAAGCCTTCCGCTCCCACCAACATTATCAAAGACATATTTTAATCTTAAAATGAAATACAGCAGCACTCCTACCGCTCTGCTATCAGCATCCGGCATCGAACCACATGGAGAAACATAAGTAAGCAGGGAGTAAACAGTACTACAATATTATCAACTACAAAGAATGTGATCTGAAAAGAGACAGAATCTAGTCAAATGCCTCCGGCAAAATGAAAGGAAACATTACAATTGGCAGTAGTGTACTAACTAAAGCACTAACCCTCAATACGGTGCAAAACAAGTTCTAAAAACCAGAATCACAGTTCTCACAGCAGTGATGGTTCTAGACTAATTTTACTGGGGGGGGGGGGGGGGGGGGCAGGCTTGGGACAGTTATTTCATGAGAGGGACACAATAAAAGCAGGTTAAAAAGACAAAGACAGTATAATGTAATTATACATAAAATACAGACAAATTGGAATTTGTTTTTGTAAAGGTATTTGTTTTACTAAATGTAAGTTACAGTCCTTTGTTTCAGTGTTTTTTTTTCATTTAGAGTATTTGTTTTTGGTAACTTTAAGTGACAATTTAATATAAAAACATAAGTATTTGCTTGTATAAGGTAATGAACAGTTTCATCTCCACTGTACTTCCAGGTCTCTGATTTGATTTAGTTCCAATAAATCGTAATATTGTAACTTTTTTTGCAGGGGGGTCACATGGGGATCCCTGGTCAGTGTTACGGGGGCACTGGCCCCTGTTGGCCCCCCCTAGAACCACCCCTGTCTCACAGATCGTTCTTGCCTCAATCATCACTTCTTAGTTGGGATTATTATGACACGGCATCATCAGAAATAATCAAGAGTACGCTCAGATCCACTGTGCACTCAACATTCTGCTGCAATGAGCAGAGAACCGTCTTCATCAGCCACAGGAAATGCATCCATATAGGATAATTCTGCATTTTGCTGTTTTAATGCAACCTTTAGTGCAAATGAAGGTTGAAAGGTGGGAAGTAAGGGTGTTATTAAGTTTGGGCTCATACATGGGTGTGTAGCACATTGATAAAATTAGGGTTACCCTTATGCACCAGAAATGCTGTCTTGATTGAGTCATCCAATATAAAAACAGTTGGCACGTAGAATTGACGCAACCCCAATCATTAAACCTTAAAAGGATTGGGCCTGTAACAAGGACAATTTGTAGTGCAGCAATCAAACCCATAGTCAGTGTACCAGTCAAAAAAGGTGTTATTCACCCAAATTCAAAATCATATAAG
The DNA here is from genome assembly GCF_902827175.1 of Gymnodraco acuticeps. Classification (NCBI taxonomy): domain Eukaryota; kingdom Metazoa; phylum Chordata; class Actinopteri; order Perciformes; family Bathydraconidae; genus Gymnodraco; species Gymnodraco acuticeps. The sequence continues at coordinate 1,803,063 of NW_022990055.1, read as the reverse complement.
AAAATCTCTACCTTAGCCCGGCGGCTAACCAATTTACTGGTATAGGATCCAACAACAAGCCTCATCAAAGTGAAACTGGAAGCCTCCTGCTCACTGAACTGAAGTGCTTAGTTTGCTGTTGTCTCCCTGGTTGTGTAGATCTGCACCAGGTGTGTCTCCCCCCCACCTACTCTGCCAATTGGGAGGAGGTGGAGCCACCTGGCAGGAATGCATGCGCCTCTGATCTCCCAGATTATCAGCCCCTTACAAAACTGAATTTAGACCACAGGTGTTTAAGTAAACCATTTACTTATCCAATTTATTTTTTGTTGTCTTTAGTCAATGAAAGTCGACAATTCTACTGAGTGGCCTTGTGTGAAAACTCATCATCCCTATCTCTGTTTCCCCCATGTGGATTAAGTCTCCTCAGGTTGGTACCAGGGAATAATTATTGTTATGTAAATTGCTGCAGAACCCCAGAGCTTGCATAAAGGAAGTTTGATCTCATACACTAGGCACTACAGTAGAAATCATCTAACCATCAAACCAGCCTTGGGAAGGTGTTCCGCTCAGGATCTATACGCAGGAAGTACCATAGCTCAGTGATTTTCTGAGTGCAGTGACTCAGTCGGCGCGTGCATTAAACAATTTGTTTACCGATTCTATTACTGCCAACAGCATTATGCTTGCGCAGCACTTCAGTTATAACAGGTGAAGTTTTGTGAATTCATGGTACTATTACTTATGAACAGCCCCCACCTCAAGGAACCAGAAGTGCATACACTTAATATGAACACTGTGTGTTGAGCTCTCTGTCATAATGTTCTGCAGCACAGAGCAATAGCACTGTACATATTTTGCACTTGAGCACCCTGGCCTATTTATTTGACTAGCAGGAGGCAATATTAGATCTGCACAGAAGCCAAAATCATTCCATGATTACGTTTGACCCTGTGGAGCTCGAGGTACTTCTCAGCTCGATGCAGATTGCATTACTTAAAACAGCGCCTCTGGCCTCTCTTCATTGTACAGTACTTGACACGAAAAAGCATTCCCCTTTGGCAGGTGCTTCTGTTCAGATCTAGACATGCTGTGTGGAATAATCAAGTTCCTGCTGCTTAGCATGTACACTCACAATTATAGACAGTAAGTGCTCCAAAGAAAAGTTTTTGTCGTTAATAAAAGTAGTTTGTAGAGCAATATGCCAATTTCAGGTTACATTTTAATCATTTTTAGGGTACATAAACTGAGTACATTTAATCCATGGGACAGGAATCTAGGGTCAGAATAAAAGCATAATTAGTGGTTATCTAATTACATGCTTGGTTGTATGACATCTAATACAAATCAAGTTAATGTAAACATTCCTACCAAATAGGAATAACCCTACTATCTGAATCCCTTTACTTATAGAAAAACCCCTGGAACCCCTAGATCCATGGCAATATTAAAGAGTGTTACACTTTGTTGCTAATCCCCTTTCATTGGGCCATATACATAGCAGTTAACTTGACTTGCCAGAAGAAAGAGACATTAGAGAAACAACATTAAGCATGCATAGTAGTAGAAAAGTAGAAGAAAGGACCATCTCTAAATCACAACTGCTATGGAATCTGAGATGGTGGTGTGGAACAGAAGAAGAAAGGATGGACAGATAGAGAAAGGAAGGATGAGGCACTGCAGGAGGAGAGACAGGAAGATTACTGTGGATGGGAAAATCGTTTTGATTGACAGGGAGAGGAGAAGTAATGAAAGACAAAGAGTGAGAGGGTTAAAGGGGTAGAAAACAAGAGAAGGGCAAGGATGAAAAGCGATTGGAAAAGTTTGGGAAGATAAGGGGAGAGAATAAGGAATCAGTCAAAAGAATGGGGAGCAGTTGTCTGAGATGTACTTTTAAACGTTTCTAGAGATGAAAGCTTCTAAAAGACCATGACAAATGTATTACTGATGGAATACATGGAACGGCATGTGATATTTAGAACTCGGGACTTAGGTCATGGAGTTCTTGTGGAAATATATATTTTTAAATATTGTAACATGAGGACTGAAGCTCAGGGCTGAAGTCGAATAGTCCATTTAGCTTAGGAACCTTCCTAACGGAGTGAAATGACCCGGAAGTCCCTCAGTAGCAGCCATGATAAGTGCCGTTCGAATTCTCTAGAATGAAAGGAAAGGAGGTTTCAAACTTCCTTTATAACCTCCTTTAGCCTCCCTAACCGAAAGGAGAGGAGAAAATGCTGCCCCACAATGCATTGCAACCGCGGCATTTGCCGTCACACAACAGTCATAACAACCGATTATGACGGAGAAATTATATCGTGAAAGTTACGGTGCTTATTAAGCATTTTAAAACGTATGTGGTAAGTTGCCAAAGTGCTTTGTTTTGAACGTTCATCAGTATTATAATCAAAAAGAGAAATATGAACGTTAGTTTTTACTGAAATGATCAAATAAAGTCAACATTTCACAGTCTTTACTGAGCTGTGTGGAGTTTGTTCAACTTTTAAAAGATGTTTGAATGGTGATATACACAGTGATAGATGTTAAGGACTAACGTTTATAACATTTGTATTGATTTTAAGATCTTTTCCTAGTTCATACAATCAGACGTATTGGGATCATTTGTATAAATGTGGACCGGAGGGAGAGGGTGACGAGCATAAGTTTCACTTTCCTTTTTTATTTCAATTCCAACTTTGGTCATGAAGAATATGTTTCTCTGTTGTCCACGTTCATAAAGCATAAAACAACAGCATCAGAGCACGGTGCAGAGTCTCTAGATGAGTTTACAGTAGTCCCTCGTTCTTATTGAACATCCATGTTGTAGTCTCTTCTTTGTGAATGCCACCAAAGTAATCACACAACTGTTTTGCGACCGCTTTCTCAAGACTTTTTGAGAGGAACGGAAGATTAGAAATAGGTCTATAGTTGGCTAAAACCTCTGCATCGAGGTTGTGCTTTTTAAGAAGAGGTTTTATTTACTGCTACTTTGAATGATTGTGGAACATAGCCTGATAATAAAGACATATTCATAAAGAAGTGCTATTTAATGGAAAAACGTCCTTTAACAGCTTAGTTGGAATCGGGTCTAAGATACACGTTGATGGTTTAGAGCATGGGTCGGCAATAGGCTTCTTCAGGTGTATGTAGATTCTCGATTATTTATTTTTTTATATCGGACCGACAGTCACAAATATAGGCTATAATGTCCAAATAGAGAATCTACACCTGAAGAATGCTTATTGTACTTTTATCCATGTTGAGAGTGAATGACACACAGCACAGGCACAATCTGGCAGCGGGGTGCACTGACGCTGATAGTGGATCCATAGGTGGACAGCGCGTGGTGCTGAAATAGCCAACATGCGGTTTGTGGTTTGAACAAAATAACACCAACTCACTAAATCATTCAAACGTAATGTTTACTTATATGTGAACAGTAACAAAGTTCAGTCAAAACATTGACAACAAAATCGGAGAAAGCCGCTTGATCATGGAGGCGAGGGGTGGTGGTGCATATGCTGCCACCCCAGTTGGCAGCTTTGTTTTGAAAGAAAAGGTGATTCAAAACACACGAAAGCTTTGGATCTTAATAAGCTTGTGAGCAGTGGCGGACTGGCCATCTGTAGAATCTGTAGAGTCACAGAACGGCACCGCAACGCCCCCCCCCAAGCATTCGAACATGTCACATGTTTTGATTATGTTCCGGCCCGCCACCTAGTGGCTCAGAAAAAAATTGGCCCAAATCATTACTACTGAGTGCTATGGGAATAGAAGTATGGGTATAAAAGTCACGGCTCGCCACTGGTCAGTTCTTTTTTCCTTTACTTTTATAATTTTCTCTCTCTCCTCCTTTTACAATTGTATCACTCAATCAGAAATTATTAATGTTATTTAACCTCTAGTTTAAATAAAAATAAAATTGGAAGAATTGTACAGTGAATAAGTAATAGTCTATTACTTGTGAAAATACACAAATAAACCGTTTCAATGTGCCGTAAAATGGCACACATATGCTTTTTAGACTCCTATTCTTCCAGTATACAGTAAGTCAATTAGCAAAAGTTCAGGAGTTACAACTCTAACCCTCATTTCACATTACAGTATTTGGTCAACACCTTTTCTGAACAAAACATAGAGCATACATGAACTGTACTTGTTGCATACAGTATGTCACCTTTATTACACACTCAGAAACCAACGTCATGATTCCGCATGGCCCCATGTTTCTTGTATCAATTAATTTGTGGTAATATGATTTACTTATCACAATAAGCATGTAAAACATGTTTAAAGCACATTTACTTGAATTGAGGCCCTTTTAACAAGATGGATTCCCTCTATTAGGTAATAATGCAGTTTCTGTATCTCTTCATGTACTGTAGCGGAGCAGATTTGAAATGAATCATACTACCAAACAAAACATTTCATCAGCATTGACCTGGTGCCTTCCTTGGGTTGAGGCAGACCTTTGTTATTCCTCCATTGAAATATTAACACGTAGATTGACAGCATTTCCTTGTAATGCTAATTAACTAAAGCAGAGTTACTGTTTTATCCACATTTGTCTTTATGGCCACATCTATAGAGAGCAACATTTAGATTTTTCAAAAACGTATCTGAATCCCAAAGTCCGGAGACACATCCAGCCCCTCCATCCTTTTTCCTTGTGTTCTCCTCTTTAGCCGTCTGTAAAGGATTCTGAGTCAAGGATCAAAGTTGTAAGTGCTTCACAGCAAAGCAGTGTCTGAACCACTGCCCAACAACAGGTCCATTGGAGCATAACATGGATGCCAGACACTCTGTTCAGATAACAGACATTCAGCTGGATATCTGGACGATGAAGAGTCCTGATCCCCGGCCAACTCAACTGCAGTGTTCACTTCAGACATTCACCGTAGGCCCCTCACAGAGGACATTTCTGGGAGATAATGAGGCCAAGCATCGCCAATTGCAGTGTTCAGTTGAGGGAAATACATAGGAATTCCGGGTAGAGGTGTATGAAGAGTGTACATTGAGGGCATACTGCTTCTAGGCCACATCCACAGAGCTACTGTGTACTTTGAGCCACTTACTAGCTAAAGCCTGGTGTTACCATTGTCTTGTGTGCTTTCCATCAGGTTTGTTTCCCAGTCCCTTTGCCTTCTTCTAGTTCCAAGCATTTCAGACATTAACGAGGTCCAATGATCATAAACGAGCCTCTTGAGGTGGTGAGGACTAGCCAAACTATTCTCCTTCTGCAAAAAAACACTCATCCCCCTGAAGGTGTAAACATTAAACTGAGTCTCACAAGAACACACTTCCACTAACACAGAGGAGTACTGTCTGTCAGTTGACACTATTTGAACAAATCCTGAGGTAAACATTGGCCACCTTTTACTGCACTTTACCTTGGTGTTTACCCGTTGGGTCTTTTTTGGAAAATGTCCAGCTAGAAAGTGGCCAGAACACTTCTCAGATTCTTGCATACTGTAGCTTTGGTGGTGGGTGCTAGTAGACAGTTGCCATTTTCATAGTTGTTATTCTTTATAAGTATTTTCTTGACCACATTATACTCCTTTTATAACGTTTACAACAATAATTACATTTTATATTAACCTCTTACATATACCTCTCAATGTATTGGAATGAAAAAAGTTACCATGAAAACCTTAGTAACTGTCTGAATGATTACAGTCTTGATTCCCATCTCTTGAAACTGTGGAGACATTTTTTAATTAAGATAGAATATAGAATGACAACGAACTGACATAACTATGCAGACAGGCATATGTAGAGACAGGACGAATTACATTAACAAGACACAGCTGGAGAGGGCAGCTAAAAACACAATGGTAACAGCTGAAAATAATGAGACAACGAAAAAGGCGGGAAAATTGTATATTATTGAATACTTTTCTAAATAAAACCTGAAACATGAAAAACCAAGATGACGACTGTTACAGTCTTAAGAGTTTGCAGTCTGTTGGTCTATTTCAAAGACGAAAGACTACATAATTATTTATTAGTTAATTAAAGTAATGTCCCAGAAATAGATGCATAAAAAAAAACGTGAATCATCCTGAGGTTTGTTTGGTTATATGCATTTATTATAGTCTAATTTCATTAATGCTTAGGAAGATTTAAAGGAAGTACCTATCTAAAGATCTATAAGAGTGTTAAAGCAGACAAGGAGAGGCTTTGAATTTGAACCCTGGGGAGGATGCTACAGAACGTTATCCACTCAACTAGACATGGCCAACTCACCTTTATCCCTTAACATCCTCAAATCCTCCAGAAGTAATGAGGTACTTTGAAGAGAGCGAAATGAAACGCATGCGAGTGGGAGCATGGTATAATTCTATGCATGAGTTATCTTTGCCTTCCCGTATATGATATGTGTTTGGGTGTGAAAGTGAGGCATCTGATTTGACTTCTGATATATCTTTCTGTGCTGCGCCATCAGAATGTATTACAGAGCCAAAAGCCAGGGCCAAAAGCCAGGGCCAAATCCTTTTTTTGTCTGAGTGCAATTCCTGTCACTCCAACATCTCACAAAAGTGCCTCTGCAGAGTTTTTTTTTGTCTCCGTGCACAAGGATCCGTGCGATTGTGTACGTGTCAAACTGTGCTTTTATGAGGCAAAAGGTGAATTGATTTCCATGAGATAGCTTCAGGGAGAAATAGGTCTCACAACTGCCCAGAGCTGTCTGTAGAGAAATAACCCTGTTATATGGCAGCACGCACACATGCTGATCCTGTTTTGACAGTGGTTTTTGGCACAGCTTAACCTTAATCTCATGTCTGTACAGAAAGCGACAGCCATCGTGTTTTTGACAAGGTGGTTGTTCTTGCTAGAATGCATCGCACGCCTCTGTCTTCAGGCAAAATGAGCGGTCACCTCTGAGGGTCCGTCTGTTGCCGACACCTACAGTGTAAGCGCGCCACAGTTTCGCCCCCCCGTCGACGCTCGCGACACAGAGGGCCTCATCATATAACTTTGCGTGGGGCCACAAGTTGGCCAGGGGCGGCCCTAGTGGTATAACAATAATAAACCTGAGCCAGAAGGCAGTACAGGACTTTTTGTTCTACATGCAGAAAGTGTTATGGCTAAACCTGGTTGGTTTTCTTGGTTAGTGTGTTTCATTTTGATTGGTTCAAAAGCTATCAATCAACCCCTGGGGCAAACTTAATAATCAAACAGAGACCTCTGAGGCCTAACAACTAATACATCGGTCCAATGATCTTGAACTTTTCAGGACCTCATCTTATAATCGATCCCCATAACCATTGTATATTGACCAAATGAACTAAACTCCAGGTGTGAAAATACCCTCACTGACACACATTGCCCTTGTACTGGATCCAAGATACAATGTGTTCTTTATTGTGACTGTTAATTGAGAGCGATGTCACAAAAATATTAACAAAACATAAGAAATATACCTGCTGATATGTCTCTCTGACCATTTTGGGTTCAACAACATCGTTTTTTGGGTGACACCGACATATCAGATTAAAATAAAGGGCCTACAATAAAAATGTCTGACCACAATTGAATAATTCATATGCTAATTATGGATAGGATAAGAGATGAGATGTTACACAGATATGGATGTCAAGCCACAACTTGAGAAGTTTGGCTAATATCCACTTTTACTTAATCCCCTATTGTGTCAGTAATTTTCTGCTCAACAGTAGAGGATATGAGAGCATGTGTGTCTGTGTTTGCGGAAATTAATTGAATGTGTTTGTGGCAAGTAGGGAATGAGTCCTTACCCCAAGTGAAGGAGTTAATTGAATGTGTTTGTGGCAAGTAGGGAATGAGTCCTTAACCCAAGTGAAGGAGTTCAAGTATCTCGGGGTCTTGTTCTCGAGTGAGGGAACAATGGAGCGTGAGATGGGCCGGAGAATCGGAGCAGCGGGAGCGGTACTGCAGTCGCTTTACCGCACCGTTGTGACGAAAAGGGAGCTGAACCAGAAGGCAAAGCTCTCTGTCTACCGGGCCATTTTCGTTCCTACCCTCACCTATGGTCATGAAGGATGGGTCATGACCGAAAGAACGAGATCGCGGATACAAGCGGCCGAGATGGGTTTTCTCCGCAGGGTGGCTGGTGTCTCCCTTAGGGATAAGGTGAGAAGTTCGGTCATCAGGGAGGGACTCAGAGTTGAACCGCTCCTCCTTCGCGTCGAAAGGAGCCAGTTGAGGTGGTTCGGGCACCTAGTAAGGATGCCACCTGGGCGCCTCCCTAGGGAGGTGTTCCAGGCACGTCCAGCTGGGAAGAGACCAAGGGGTAGACCTAGGACCAGGTGGAGGGATTATATCTCTTCGCTGGCCTGGGAGCGCCTTGGGATCCCCCAGTCAGAGCTGGTTGATGTCGCCAGGGAAAAGAAAGTTTGGGGCTCTCTGCTGGAACTGCTACCCCCGCGACCCGACCACGGATAAGCGGGAGAAGATGGATGGATGGATGGTGTTTGTGGCGATGCACCACTGAGTTGAAAATTAATATAAGGTTCTCATTACACCAGAAGTGGTTGTTATACAAAATACCCCATGGTTCATACAAGCTCACTTACACACAGATAAATCAGTAGAATGTCAATATGGTACAATTGCTGATTGGTATTCAGCACAACAGAAGGACACACACAGTTAAAACATTTAATAATTTATAAGTAGAAATAGATTTGGATTCACTGACAGATAACGCTACCCTTGTAAGCACTTGCTGTGTGGATCCAGCCAGCCGAGTACTGTGAGTGGAGTGCATCAACATGCAGAGCTTTTAGCCTCAGACAGCCATCTGAGTGGCTTTCCAGTCCAGACGTGGGTGGGCTGTCCATCTAATAGCTCCTTTTACCTTCCCTACATGCCAGCAAAGTACTGAAGTAACATCAGAGAGCAAAAAAGCAATAACGTCCTCCAGCCTTTCCCAAATGAACTCCAATACTGGCTCCACTGCACAGAGAAAAAAAGCACATCCCTGTTTTTCAAAGCCTTTTAAAAAAAAACACTATACTCTGTGAGATAAAACTAATCCAACTGATACATGTATTTGAAAGCCAATATCCATTAGAACAGTTCCATATAACAGGGGTTCCCAAACTTTGCCATGCCAAGGACCCCATATAGCATTATCGTCTGGCGGGGACCCCCCTGTGGCAATTTGTTTTTTTAAATGATGAGTACATTATGATGGAAAATATGACATTAATCATACAGCTAAATACATGTTCTTATTATTTATTTGTATTAATAATCAGTTATTCTTCTAAACATTTTTTGTATTTATCTTTTGTTTGTCATTCATTACATTCTTTGTGTCTTCTGTTATAAACATTCTTAACACAATATTAAACAGTAATATCAACAGTAAACATATTTTTAAATTGATTTCTGTCTTTATAATATTATATAATTTTGAACAGTAATATGAACAATTAACATATATTTTTAGCATTTTTGAAAGTGACTTATGCCTTAATAATATTATATATAATATTCAACAGTAATATTAACAATAAACAACAATATTTGCTACATCCGTGCTCTCATCCAACTGCAGAGCGAAATATTCACTAGCTCTCACTTGCTCCAAAAGCTGAGCAGATACTCAGTTTCACTCTCAGTAGCGGCAGCTCAATTCTGATTGGCTTGAAGGGCGGTCGTGTGATTTAAAATATATATATATATATATATATATATATTAATAAATAAAACATATTAAAAGATTGGCATCAAAGGACACATAGATTGATAGATATGCAGTTATTAATAACATCTAAAAAAGAAAAAAATTTAACTTTAAAAAAAATAATTCCCCTTTCCCTCAAACTTTGCGTGACCCCCCTGGCGCCCCCTAGCGGCCCCCCGGGGGGTCGGGGCCCCCACTTTGAAAAACACTGCCATGTAAAACATCCTAACCCTAACCCCAATACTGTGTTAATTGGTGGGTAGAAAAGCTTGTTAAACAGAATGGAGACTGGGACTTTAAAGTGCCCATTAAAACATGAATTATAAAAAGTATAATAATCATGCTTTATAATATGGCAGATGATCACAATAGCCGCTTTGCTGTACCCAGTACTTAGTCCCGCCGAACTCTTTAGTCCCGGAACTGTCCTAGTAGATCGCGTTCACACCCGGAATAGGTCCTTGAGTCTCTTCTTCTTCTTCTTCTTCTTCTTCTTCTTCTTCTTCTTCTTCTTCTTCTTCTTCTTCTTCTTCTTCTTCTTCTTCTTCTTCTTCTTCTTCTTCTTCTTCTTCTTCTTCTTCTTCTTCGTCTTCTTCTTCTTCTTCTTCTTCTTCTTCTTCTTCTTCTTCTTCTTCTTCTTCTTCTTCTTCTTCTTCTTCTTCTTCTTCTTCTTCTTCTTCTTCTTCTTCGGTTTACTGGCAGGCGGATACTGCCACCCGAAGTCCCGGAGTACCCCGGAGTTGGGGACTGGGCCAGTCCGACTGGCTTCAGTACTCCCAGCAGCTTAAATGTAAGCCTTCCGAGTAAATCGCCAGAAGCGCCGACACCTCCTCATCTCCACCGCTCCCATGTTTTCTTTTGTGTTGCCATAAGTTAGTCTCTCTCTGTTGATGCGCTGGACTAATGCTAATGCTAATAATGCTAATGCGAGCAAATACAAATGGCGGCTTCACAAAACATTTCGGAGTTTTACGGGGCGTGGTTTGCAATTCGCCCAGCCAATCAGAAATTGGAACCTTTTTCTCCCCAGGAAAGTCCCTGCTCTCTAGCATGGACTATCTGGGGGTTCGCAAAAACTAGGTTCTAGTTCCAGATCTTTTTGGTGTGAACGCAAAATCCCAAGAACTATCGGAACTATTCCTGGGAAAAGTACTCCGGTGTGAAAGCGCATAATGTCTCATTGGAACCAGAACCATTTAACAGCCTTCTGTAGTAGACATTAATGAAAAGTGTGATGTTAAATAAACAACAAGTATGTCCTCAAACAGTGTATTATTTAAATCAAGCTCGCTTTTTTGTTATATAAACTTACTTCCCTGTATTTACTGCGATTGGGTCCAACCTGCTCCCCTCCAAGACAGAATAAAGTGCTAGAAAAGATGAATAGGTCACTATGCTTACGTAAAAAAACATAGTAGAATATGCTGTTGTATAAGGTTTACCTTGTACATTGTAAAGAACACTATTTTCAGTTAACATGTACATTCAGTTATTCTCACCCTATTACATTGTGTGTGTCCTCGATCTTGAGCAAATGTGTTTGACATGTTCTACTTCATAAAACATTTACAAAGGTGAAAGTATTTTTGAAGTATTTTAGATCGAGCACTGTTTACATCCAAATGTATAAGCAGCCTCTTTCTTTCTACTTTTTGTTGGCGCACTGCAGCGTAGCCTGGCATGTATCTCTACCTGTTGATCAGCTGAATAGTGTTATCACTGCCAGGACCTCGAATTAGATGAACAATTCACACATCAACTCATAGAAAAACTGCTCAATATGAATGAAAAGGGTCAAAACCTCCACTAAATAACTGTATGCTGCTACTAAATAAACTTTACACTTTCTACTCATTTTTCACAATAAATGCCTACCAGAAAAAACCTGGAGGCTTTCAGTGAGAAGCAACTTTAAGATTTGTTTACATTAAAGGTTCCATGTCATGCTTTTCTGGTTATTACCCGTCCCCTTGTGTGTTATGAAGGTTTTTATGCATGTAAACGGTCTGCAGAGTCATAAACCCTCAAAGTACACCCTGTAGCGAGTAAAACTCTAACACAGAGAAGACCTGTCTGTGCTGCCCCAGAACGCCTCGTTGGAGAGTTCTCTTTTTTCATTGTTTGCTTCCTGGGTATAGTGACATGTGAACACCCAAATCAACAACAAATGACCGGATTGGTGAGGAGCACCTCACACACCAGGATCCCTTGGCTAACTAACAGGGAGTCCCATTGACTTGCTGTTAGGGACCAAGCAGTAAGACAACAGGACACAGGAGTGGTTTAAATAAACTAGGGTTTTTATTTACACAAAAATCCACAACACATCATATAATAACAAGGCCATAACATAACATAGAGCTCCCTGAACGCTGGTAATAGACGAGTTGCGATGGCGGAGAAATGCTTTCCGCAGACCCATTCTCACAGCGTTCTAAACCTTTTTCTTACTCAATATCAAGCCACACTTATTGTTTTTACTTCGGCTGTGAGTGTTTGTGTGTGCTCAGGATGAGTTTTGCTTGTTCTCGCTGTATCGCGACCCGGAAACCTGTCCGCTCCAGCGGCGAGCAGCAACGAGCCTTGCAACGTCCCGACCAATCAGAGCATACTGGGCTCACAGGGAGGGGGGTCAGGAGCTCCAACAAGCCGTTTAGGACAGAGAGTGAATACACATACTATACAGAGATGCTGTGAGAAACCAATGTGATTTTGGAAAATTGCACAATTTAAATCTATTCTAGTAGACCTCAACAATGGAAATATGATCAGTAGAAATGGCCATGACATGGGACCTTTTAATTAAAAGCTATCAAAAATTGGAAGTTTAGAAAGAACCCACGTGAATTGAGAAATAAAGAGTTGTATTGGTGGTTATCTTACTCTTAACAAAATGACTATGCTAACTGGAAATATTAAAAATCAGATAAGAACAGATAAGATGACCCTTTATAAATCCCCAAGGGGAAATTCAATTTCCCTTTACTAATGTGTGAGAACATTATTTCTGTTGAAAAAATGTGATTAGTGCTGTTGATTTGTGAAATAAGAGCAGGATAAATAACAAATAAAAATGTAGAAAAATCCAAATAAAAATAATAAATACAAATAAACACAAGGTTTCTATGTGAAATAGTACATAATAAAGTCCTGTCTCAAATATAAGACTGTTTAAGTAAAGACCACTTTCTCTCTGGAAGCTGAGGCATCTAATACATAATACATCTAAATGTGAATTTACAGTAAGTAATGTTAAGGCAGTGAGGTGCGAGGAGCTGTTATGCCCCTTTCACACCAATGCGGTTCCCGTTCTAGCTCCGTGCTAGAGCTTTTCCGGTTTTTCTTTTCAGCCCCCGTTTTGTTCCATCCCAGTCTCACAGCATTTCGTGTTATAGTCACAACATTTAATCTATTGATTCGTGTTCACCAACACGATTTTCCCATTTTTTTCGTGTCACACAGAGCGATTTTAAAAACAATGTATTTCTGGGAGTATGTTTCGTGGCTGCAGCACGTCTTTTTGTCCGGTCGGGTCGTGGAAGACCGGAAGCTGTGGGGTTCATAAAAACATCTTCTTACTCAATATCAAGCCACGATTATTGTTTTTATTTTAAATCGTATAATGTCGGACTTTTTTTGCCGTCTGTGAGGAAAATAAATGGGGCTCAGAGCCTCTGAATACTGAAATCTGTATTTTTTCAATCTTTTTTTCCTTCTAATTTGTTATTATTTAAAATGCTTTTACAAACGTTCTGTGTGGCACGAAAAAAAAGGGGAAATTGTGTTGGTGAACACGAATCAATAGATTCATTTAGTGACTATAACACGAAATGCCGTGAGACTGGGTTGCTTGGTCACACCGCCCAGAGCCCGACTGATGCTGCGAACCGGCCCTGGAACCGCGTTGGCGTGAAAGGGGCATTACAGACAGAGAAACGATAATGGCACACATGGGTACTGTAAAAAAACAGACACGGAAAAGGGGAAGAGGGAGGCTGTTTGAGCGTAAACAAGCTCTGCAGACGGAGAGAGCCAGGGCAGAGTGAGCGGTGTGAATGAGTGGGATTAGCCTGAAAGTGAAGGATTAGCTGAAAGAAGTCCCGTTAAAGGAAGCACAGAAGCCAGTATCAACAAGACAGCGAGCAGATAGCTGGAGGGGTTAAGCCAACACCACTGGATCATGCTAACAGATAGTCGAGAGCGGGCACCGGGAGGGAGAGGCGGCCTGCTGGGAAATGTAGATGCACTGCTGCCATGAGGAACTGACTCCAGTCGTCTACATAGAGCCGTGTTGTCTGGGAACAGGAAGGCGCAGGAGGAGTGTGTGTCGTGTGAAATAGACTAAAGAGCTGAGATTAGTATGAGTATTGTGAGGCTAATAGAGAATACATCAGTTAGGAAGTAGGTAAGGGAAAACTATACATATATATATAATGATAAAAGTATAATTATGTATAATTATACTTATCCAAGACCACATGCACTGAGGCAAGACCCTGAGTATGCATGTGTTCCTATGGCTATACTATGTATGGCTAACACTGCAACCCCCCCTCCCAACTCCTATTATATTGTTCTTTCTTGCTTTTTATTTCTGTGAGCCTTACTCTCGTACTGTATCATTGTCTTTCTTGTTATGTCGGTTTTTGAAAATGTACAAAATGGTTACAAGTATATTGCCAAAACAATTTTGAACGTATACATGGTTCAGAACATTATTAACATTGAGAAATGACTGCAAACATTACAAATGTAAAGTTTAAATTGACAGTTTTCTGACGAAACTGCGGTAGAAATGTGTAAATCTTTGACATTATTTAACTTTTAGCCAGTTTGAGTTAAAACATAGATACAATTGACTAACATATCTTAATATAGCATTCTGCTCTTGTGGGCAGCAATGCGGATACAAAGCTGCATTGCAAACAATAAGGTGGAGACAGCGTTATGGTCTGCATTTACATCATATTTTAATTTTGACATGCAGAGGGGTGAAGGCGTGCATGGTATCTCAGTGATATGAATAGTCTTTTTTGGAGTCCCTGTGGTGTCCTCAGAGGAATGTGATGAATAATTCTGAAGTTCGTGTTGCAGTCATCGCACCAACTAACAGGTCCACATATGCTCACCCACCCTTCCAACACACTAGCAGCCAAAGTTCCAGGAATATGCACATACATAAATACAAAGTTACACACATGTTGACACGTTCTGAATACATCTTTACAAAGATAGGCATTAAATGCTGCGTATTAGAGCTGGAGCTGCACGCTGTAATGGCCACCCACTGAAGTCTAGGGCTGTGAAATTTCACAAGTTGCTCCTCTGAATGGAAACTCTCGGAAGTTATTTGACAGAACTTTTCTTCAAAGACATATTTGATGGTGTTTAAGTCTGCAGATGGAAGAGGAAGGAAGTGAAAGAGAGGAAGAAGGAGCAGGGGAGTGGAGAGGAACAGATAAAAAAACATGGTTATTTGGTTGTGAAGCAAACGCTCAATTGTCAAAATGTCCGCCGGCTGAGGTGGATATCAAACATTAAATGCACATGACCAAACTATTCTTTAATAAATGATGTTCTGTTCCAAAAGCATTGACAAAAATCCCACCGCACCCATGCCTTAGGTTTGATTCCCAAGTTAAAGAGGAGATATTCTGTTCATTTTAAGGATCATATTTGTATTTTGTGCCTCTACTATGCTTCACCCTCTGTCTGAAACCAGAGTCCAGTCTGCTCTGATTGGTTAGCTGGCCGGCTCTGCTGTGATTAGTCAACTGCTTTAGGATGTGTTAAATGTTTCACTCCTTAGAATGTCACAACCATTGTGTCCCATTGTGTCACAACCAACAGAAACGCAAGTGTTGGGCGGTGGTGGCGAAGTCCATAGGGACTTGGCTTGGCAACTGGAAGGTCACCAGTTCAAGTCCCGGAAAGACCAAGTGCTACCAAGGTGTCCCTGAGCAAGGCACCTACACTGCTCCCCGGGCGCCGTACATAATGGCAGCCCACTGCTCCTAACACTAGGATGGGTCAAATGCAGAGAAACCGTTTTGTTACATGGTACCTGTACTGTGTAATGACAATAAGTTGAATCTATCTATCTATCTAAATCGTGATGTCACTATGTTATGGAAGTAAACAAAGGAGTCCAATGGAGGCGATATGTGTTAACTACATGTTACATTTACATGTTATTGAATGATCAACTAAAACATCACTTGCTCAGCAAATGCAAATGATCCAAAAACCACCATAGTAACCGCACCACTTAAACAAGCAGTTAAAGCACTTCCTAAAACAATCATAGCTCAGTCATGCTGAACTACTGCTGCATAGTCGTCGTAGCAACTTACAGTATACAAATGACTATGAATCAAAAAAGCTAATTAACAGCAATTTGTGTTTGCTAATGGTGTGTAGCCAGTCAGAATGATGAAAATGGAGCTGCCTTTCACTCTTTTTCACTGCTGTCCTGAATATTATTCTTCCACATCATTTGTCCTGCCCACCATCTGAGCTTTTATTTCAAGTGTTCCTTCAGTGTGCACCTTACAGCTGCATACATGGTGCATTTCAAACCAAATGCACTAGAGGTGAGAAAGGTGTTCTACATCTGAGTGTAGCTCTCAAGATGGAGAAATTGTGCAGTGATGTTCAATATTTCAACACACACACACACACCTCTGCGGGGCTCAGGTGATGTGGGGGCAGCTTTCAGCCCAGTGTGTGCACAAGAGGTTGGCCAGATATAGATACAGCTCACACACTTTTTCACACACATATCTGTGTTCCGATTTCAGCTCAGGCCGAGAAATATTCATATAAAAGAGTTCATATTTATTTTGTTCCTCTACTGTGACATGTCTCCATGCTTTAATGTTCAGAAAGCTCTTCATGTTTCTCACACTGCCTGTGTTGCAGCACCTCTTTTCACCCTCTGTCTGAAACCAGAGCCCAGTCTGCTCCGATTGGTTAGCTGGCCGGCTGGTTTTTGGTCAACCGCTTACCCCCTGATCCCACCGGAAGCGTCTGCGCCGCGACCTCCTCCTGAGTCATAACCCACCAGGCGCGTTTCAAAACGTTGCGGAAGCGGAGCGTCGTGTATGCAGCCTCGCAGTATTCCACGCGCGTCTGGTGGAATAGCACCCATTGACTAGAGTGGCCGCGATCGCTAAAAACGCCGCAGCGCTAAAATGGTGGGATTAGAGATGTCCTGACCCTTTGCCTATCATGTTCAATGTGTTGGAGCGCTAGCCAATAGAAGCGTGAGTGTTACAATGACATTTCATTATGTCACGGAAGAAAAAAAGGACTCCAGTTTACTTTTTATTTTTGCCTTCGCAGACCATTTACAAAACCCCATATAACACACGATAGGAAAGGGAAAACCCCCAAAAAGCAGAATTTAGGGAATTTCTTTGTATTTTCTATTTATGTGGGCTTAAGAGAGGAAATTAACATCTGTCTCCTTCCATTTCCTTCCTCGCCGGGCAGCCTGCACTTTTTTGTGGTCTCCCGATGTTCTCTGTTTGTGTGCCACATTTCCCATCGCTCCAACTCTCCAAATTAAAGAGGCTTTTAACTCTGAAAACAGAGAGCTGTCAGCCCAGCTCCCCACACACACACACACACACACACACACACACACACCACACACACACACACACACACACACACACACACACACACACACACACACACACACACACACACACACACACACCACACACACACACACACACACACACACACACACACACACACACACACACACACACCACACACACACACACACACACACACACACACACACACACACACACACACACACACACACACACACACACACACACACACACACACACACACACACACACTCTTTATGTGGCCCCTGTTATTTGAGAAGGTCAAGTATGTTTCCTACAGGCTGCAGCCTCACATATGCCGGGGGAGCCGTGAATGACAGCCGTCCAGGAGGGAGACCAGCCGTCCAATCCGACAATTACCTCACTTCATAAAGGACAGCGCAATTTCATCCTGCACACATAGAGAAGCTAGTTGTGCACTATTTACAAAGACCTTGCATTGATTGGATCCATTCCTAAGCAAACAGTTATAAACTTTACCTCCTGTGTTTCTGCACAATGGGAAACAAAGAAAAGCGCTTGAGGTCTGTCGATAACAGAGAGAGTCAATGAGAAAATTGCTGCATCCGAAGGACGCAGCTCACAGAGCTAGCTAATGGTGCATTCAGGTGCTGAACAGCTTCAAAAGTTAAATATTTAAAAGGTTTAGGGCCCTTCAACAGCTGACTAATTGTGCCTTCATGTAAGAGACAAGTGTGATGTAATGTTTCCCTTTCACGCATGATTTACCTCATCTGGCAAGTTATGTTAATAATCAATACAATACAACCCTAACCCTTTTATTTTGAAATTCAGTCCCTGACGGACGCCAAAAAAGCCCGAGATTATGGAATTAAATCAATAAATAAAAGCAAGGATAATTGTGTGTTATTGGTGAGTAAATAACAGTGTGTTATTTTGAAAAGAATAACAAATTAGAAGGAAAAAAAGATTTTAAAAAATACAGATTTCTGTATGTATGAGGCTCTGAGCCCCATTTATTTTCCTCACAGACGGCAACAAAGTCCGAAATCATACGATTTCAAATAAAAGCAATAATCGTGGCTTGATATTGAGTAAGAACATGTTTTTATGAACCACACAGCTTCCGGTCTTCCACGACCCGACCGGAGAAAAAGACGTGCTGCAGGCACGAAACACATTACCAGTAGAAATACATTGCTTTTAAAATCGTGCTGTGCAACACGAAAAAAAGGGGAAAATGGTGTTGGTGAACACGAATCAATAGATTAAAAATTGTGTTGGTGAACACGAAATGCCATGAGACTGGGTTGTCACTAGTCACAAGGCTCAGGACCCAAATGCACGACACCAGAAACAGGTCAGGATTAACAAAGTATTTAATAAAAGGCAAAAACACAAAACGCTCACTAGGAGGATCAAAACTATAAGATCAAAAAACGCTAAATAAAACATCTACTTGGATTAACAAAAACGTAACACAAAGAATCTATCAAAAATATACTTAGCAAGGTCAAGAAATGACTGGCAGGCTTGGTGAGACAAGACGAACTGGCACAGGACAAGGGGAGAAGCATATATACACACAAGGTAAGGGGACACAGGTGGCAACAATTAAGGGAGGGGCTGACAATCACACGGGAGGGAAAACACACAAGGGCAGGAAGGGCTCTGAAACGAGAGGGAAAGGTTACCACAAAATAAAACAGAAAGTCACAAGACAAAGGATTGGACTAAATGAAAAAAAACACCACAGATTGTAAGGAAGCTTATACATCCGGTGTATGTTTAATGGGGAACTTTAGTCAATTTTAGTAAACTTAAGTAAGACAGAGCAAAACGTTTTTTCCATTTGAATTCAGATATGACAAGCATGATTAAAACATTTATATTTGTTTTTAAATGTGCTAATGTAAGTGTATTGGAATGGGACAGGGTTAGGGTTTCATGATATTCTGTGGGAAAATCTGAACTTTGGGGATCAAGCTACACTGAAACAAAGCTGGTGTGAGTTTTTATTACTCTATAAAGCATGGTTTTTTTCCCCAGAACATATCCAATATGTCCATAATGAAAATCCGGCTGTAGGTGCTATGCCGTCACTGTACTGCCATGATGTCCTCCCTTCTCACACATTTGAGACATTGCTGTAATATCTGTAGTACAATGGACCTCGTTGCAGGATTCAAGATGTACAAATATTTGTTCAAAAGTATTGTATGTCATTTTTTTCTTGTTATGTTCTTCTAATATCATTTTTTGCGAGCTAATTGCTTCATGGCAGTGGGAAAATGTGACTAAATCAAGCTGTTTTGGAATATTATCCTTAATACTAAGGCGGTAGATAATCAAGAAAACATAATTGAAGCTTAAATTCTCCATGACATCATTTTAAAATACATTTCTCTTCTCAATTGGCTTTCTCTGGCTGCATAAATACATCTCTCATTCTAAGCTCCATTTGGAAATCTGTTGAAAGAAAACATATATGTTTTCTTTGGAGTCTCTGGGAGGTGAAAAGCCTATAAAGCGTGGGATCTATAAATGAACTGCTTTTGTCTGAATTGAAAAACAGAAAGGATTTTGTAATTATAATAGTCACTAGAGAGATCAGATGTGCCAAGCAGGTAATGCTGAAACAGAGCAAAGGGAAATGAGATGGCAGGCATAAAGACAGAAGAGACAATGTTCCCGAGTGACATGGCAGGAAATTGGACAAATCCCCTATTTTTGGAGCATCTGATTACAGTGATCATATTCAATAAGAAAGCAACTGTTCACTTGCACGGGCTGACAACGGGGCAAATGAGACGCAGATACACCAAGAGCTGTGCATCAAAAGAAATTAGAGGGAGTGAAAGAGAGACAAGACAAGAGACATAACTACAACATACTGTCACAGACAACAAAGGGTTCAGTCAATGAAACATCTTATCAAATTCTGCTGCAGAGAAAATGTGTTCCATTGATATTTCCCTCTGATATTTCAACTTATATTGGAGAAATGTTGTCACTGGTTCTGCAGTTATTGTGTGCTACAAATGCCACGTCATTGAATGACCTTAAACGGCCTCGAATCGAGATTGATATTTAGTCTAAACATTTGTATGTTGTACATTCCTAAGGGAACTGGGGTGATATATTAACTCAGAAAGTAGAATAGGATGAGTGTATGATGTATTAAATCCATCATGGCTGTCAGACCCTTAATTGAACTACCAACGTGACTTCTGTGCTAAAACAGGTCTGCAGGTATTGAAAATGTTTTGAAGAGTAAGCGGAAAAGACTTAGCATTTTTGCTTCCATCGCCTTGAAATCAATGGATTTTTTTTAACGTGTTTGTGGCTAGAAGCCTGCAATAAGGTCTACGGAAAACACAAGCTGAAAAGTTGCTGTATTTATGTCAGTAAATACCGATACCGATAAATGTCAGATTATTATTTCCTCCATTGAGAAGCTGATTTGAAATGAAATGAATGAGCTCTGTGCTCAAATGTATGCATTTGTAAGATAAAAACAAGACCTACTCAACTGCTACGTACTGATTAGAGTTCATGAACTCCACGTCTTTAAAGAAGGAATTTTTCTTTTTCTTTTTTCTTCTGTGAGGGTTTTTATCAGTGAGTCAACAGTGCAGAGATAAAACAGGAGAGAAAGATGTGAAATGACATCCAATGTCCGATTATCGATTATAGCGCAAGGTTGCTTCTTGATTTTTCGGCCGCGGCTGGACAATAACGTTTTTTTTATTTTAGAATTTTTTTCTGTCACACGAATATCAAATTGGTCAGTGACGCAGAGATCAAGGAACAGACGTGACAACGGCACAGCGACACCACACGGAGCAGTCTGCTTTCTCCAGCGACACCAGTCAGTCTTGAACCAACAGCAGAATGACCCGCTCTGAATCAGGCCCCTGTCGCTGCGGCTCAGAGACACACAGGGAGGGATTTGTGTTTTTTGAAAAACACTCGTTATCGTCATGTCAGGTTTTTGGTGGATTTAATTAAGTCTTGGATTGCAGAGTATGAATGTCCTCTTGCTATTTTCAGTTGATAAATACTTGTGTAAAGTTTGTGAAGGCAGGAAAAAAGCTTCCGCGATCACCGTCTCCTCTCCGTTCCTCCAAACCCCGCCCCCTCCCTGAAAATAATGAGTGACAGGCTGATAGTGACCCGATAGAAACTTTATTATAGAGTGGCGAAGTCACGCCCATCTACTTCCGGTCCATGGGACCTTATTTCGGAAAAATTATGTATTGAAGTCAATGGAGAGAGAAAACTTATCTTTCGATCCCGTTTGAATTGTGCCACGAATTACACATATGATGTTTGTCAATCTTAACAAATTATTTCCATGTCAAAAAAGTCACAGTTTGTCGTAAAACTGTTGAAATATAAGACTATGAAAAATATGCAACTAGAAAGACTACAAATCCCGGAGTCGCGTAAGTGATGTCATAACTGATGTCACGATTGTTTTCCTCCGCTAAATATAAGAGATAGCTAAGATAAGATAACGTTAACAATATGCCTGTGTGCTTAGTACCAGGTTGTTATCATACCAGCAATGGGTCTTGCTCGTTCTTTCGCTTCCCGTCTGATGAAAGGACCAGGAGTGACTGGATCAAGTTAGCTAAGTAACATTAAGTAACCCAAAATGTTAAACAGTAAGAGTAGTTGTCATATTCCGTGAACCCTTTGAAGAGTGGTCACAGCGGTGTGATCATTCTATAATACACCGTTTAAGCCCGGGGGAGAAATGCTAACGCTACATTAGCATCGGCGATCTTTTGTACTTCATGCTATCTGCACAAATGGTTGACATTAAACATTAAAAATACCAGGCAGTTCAGAGAGAATCAAAGGAAGGCAGGCAGGCAGCTTTGCATGACATTCTTCTGGATGTGTTTCATTGTGGTGATTATTGAAGGTAGTCAATCCCTTGTTTAGCAAGACAGTAACAGTGACGGCCATCTTGGTGACCTGTGTTGTTGTGCAAGACCAGAGATGTAGTTCATTGACCGTTTCACACAAAAAAATGTGTTACTTCACAGTTTTACGACACATTTTATTTTTTTTGACAAAATTATCTTTTAAATTGACAAACATCATATATGTAATTCGTGGCACAATTCAAACGGGATCGAAAGATAATCTTTCTCTCTCCATTGACTTCAATACATAATTTTTCAGAAATAAGGTCCCATGGAGGTGCACCGGAAGGGGAGGGACTTCGCCACTCTATTCACTTAATCACTGATTGAGATATGATGAAGCTAACTTAATCTCATATACTGTAGCTGTTGTGATGGTCCCTTCTTCTACTGGCCTCATTAACAAGGCCCTGGACTCTAACCCCCCGTAGACACTGAATTACATTATTGCACTTCATGAGAGCACATTTTGATCATTTAAAATACATTGGCAAACTTATGAAACTTATATGTGTAGATATTAAGCAGATGTTTGCAGCTGAATCCTAAACTAACTATTTAACACTTGTAACAGTGTGTTGAGTGATGGGAATGTTGTATTACAGATTAAACATTACATGAAATTGTGGACTGCAATCCATCATAATCACAGCCAAAAAAAAGGGCAATTATGTCGTGGATGATATAAATAACGTAATTGTTCAAGGACAATTATTGAGTAATGAAAGAAAAGTCATTGCATTTGTGTTAATGTGTGTGTGGTGTGTGTGTGTGTGTGTGTGTGTGTGTGTGTGTGTGTGTGTGTGGTGTGTGTGTGTGTGTGTGTGATGTGTGTGTGTGTGTGTGTGTGTGTGTGTGTGTGTGTGTGTGTGTGTGTGTGTGTGTGTGTGTGTGTGTGTGTGTGTGTGTGTGTGTGTGGTGTGTGTGTGTGTGTGTGTGGTGTGTGTGCGTGCGTGCGTGCGTGTGTGTGTGTGTCAAAGGTGTGTGCCGGAGATTGTTGAGCTGAGGTGCTGACGTGCTGCTGTTAATGGACAGCCAATATCATGAGTGAACGGTAAAAGTAGAGGCTGCTTCGTGAGCAGATGGAAAATCAATAGCCTATTAGAGTGTACAGGGCAGGAGGGACTTGGAGAGTGGGGGGGGTACGCAGGTGAGGTGGGGGAGATAGAGTTAGGAGAAGAGACTGACAGCAGGAATAATCAGAGACGTGTTTTTGCCTTTTGAAATCATAGTGCCTGATTTATTTGTGTTTCTCTGTCAACCTTTGCGCTGTCTTCCCATCAACTGTTCAACTCTTTCCTCTGGTTTGACCTGTTTCTAAATCATATATTATAAATGATAACTCAAATGTGTTTTACACTTTGTTAGCTAATTAAAGTCCAACTCATCAAGTGTTACTCTTTCTTTTTGTAATTTATGGTAAAAATATAAAATGTATTGACCCATGTCCATACAGCCTCAAAATGTACACTGTATAACACACATAAATCAATGAAAGGAGCTTTCACTTTTTTCACTTTTCCTTGTTAAAAAAACGTGATATTTTTGTGTCATTTAGATCAAATAACCTATTAGTTTGAAATAAAAATGTGACCCAAAAGAATAAAGGAAGGTTATGAAATATTAAGTCCTGATAACAGCAGCTACAAGACCCTATGTAACACAAACAAACACACACACACACACACACACACACACACTTACAGTATACTCGTAGATGTTCCTGTACTAACTTGTTTATTTGGCATTTTTATGTATATGAATTTTAAAGATTTGGCAAAAACATCCCTTGATCTAAAATGCTTTCCAGTAGAGCACAGTGAATTTAACTGAAAATTGTGCACACAAAAACTGAAAAATAAGGCCCTAAGTACTGATGCAAGACAGCATTTTATGCACAGCAACCCAGAATCCCTTGCAGCATGCATGCTTACATGTACAAGCTTGCAGAATAACCAGAACTGCTTACTGCTGTGCGCTAGTTATTTTAATGTTTCTATTCATTACAAGATGACGATGAGATTCGTCTAACATTCGTGCCAACAGAGCACATGGAGTTGAACCAAATACATGGGAATGGAGCTGAAAGGCAGACAGTGTGCGAGAGGAAAACGAGCTAAAGCTTGAGGGTAGCCGCTATAATGAGAGCAGAGTCCGGTCCTCTGTGTGTCCGCGGTAGCCTCTAGCTGGCTATTAGTAGCTGCAGCACAACCACAAGGCCCTGTGACAGTCCATTAAACCTCTTTATCTGGGATGCCTGAATCGTGTCCTCCTCCTCCTCCCTGCACTGTTTCTGCATGCCCTTTCCTTCTGGTATCTTTATTCTCCCCTTTTATTCCATTCTGCTTTCCAGTTCACTCTCCCTTTACTGCCTCATCCTTGAACTACAAATAAGCCGTGTTCGGAAAAAACAAATACCTCCCAAAGGCGGTAGCTTGCCAGGCAAAATGATGTTTACATAGCCTGCACAAGACTTCTCTGTGTTTGTGTGATTGTGTGTGTGATGCGCCTTTGGTCTAACTGCTATCTACAACCCGTGTATGTGTTGTGAAGTCAAACTGAGGCCAAATGGCCTGCCTTTGTTGACCGATGGACTTGCTTACTGTACAATTCATAGAAGATAAAGGAGGCACCCTAAACTTGCATTTCCTCTAATAGCCATTAGGGGGAGACTGGTTGTGAAGAAGTTCTCTTGTATAAAGGTCTATGAGAAAGTGACCCTACTTCTCATTTATCATCACAATAAACATTTTCACAATTAGTTAAAGTCTTCTTTAATGTAGATTGATTCAAGTTTTTTGTAGTCCCATTTAGAGTTTGATAAAATAGTAAGCAGGGTATATGCTATTGGGTGGGCTACCTTTTTTGATTAACAGTTTGTTACTACAGATTTGTCCGGTTTGGGTGCTCTACGTGTTTTCGTCTTATCATTTAAACCATTTCAGTGTGTTTTCAATTCATAAACATTAATTGTAACATGTTAGTCGCCCCAAAATGAAAATAAAGTTGCCGACTTGGTGACTACGCCTACTTCTGTTATACAGTCTATTGCAAAATGGTTGGACACATGAGGTTTACTTTGTGGTCTTTATCTAATTCATTTAATGCAAGTTGATTTAGCGGAAATTGGTTGACTTAGCAACATTTTGACAAAACCGTCTCATACACATTACACCACTGATTTAAAAAGTTAAATTACAAAAAAGAAACAAAACTCCATACAGAATACTTTGGCAAGTGTATGGACTCTGTCCCCTGCAGAAGGACAGCCTGCATAGCAAAGGTCTGTTGTTCATAGTGACGGTCTGTTATTCAAAAATAACAGACCGTAGACTGCCGCAATTGTCCAATCACAAACCAGCATTCAACAAAGACGTGTAACAAATGTCCTTTGACTTCTGGTGTGCTTTCTGTTGTAAAATATTATTCACTTTGCAAAGGGTTGTTTTCTTCGATATAAGTCGATTACAAACTAAGGTGAAGTAAAAGAGAGGATAATGTTTGATAGTCTCAACCCATACTACAGCATTGTTAATTACAGCGACTGTGAAATAAAACATCATACTGGACAAAAATGAGTGAGTGTGTGTGTGTGTGTTGCATACATCTTTATTCATTTGATTCCACATGGAATTATTATTATGGCTATCATCATTATTATTGGTTTGAAGTAGTTTGGGAGGTTTCATGCCAGATGGTGTGATATTACTAAGAGGCTTTTAAACCACGGACAGAAAGCACAATGACTTTAAGACTACATTTTAAATATCTTTTAAAGCATGAAAAGAATAAAGATTTAACTCCCACTGAGCATCTTAAGAGAGATGTAGACATCCAACCAAAATGACTTCCATTCAGCATTTCCATTTGCATTTTCTTAAAAGATTGTTAAAAGCCTGACATCAACAACCCAGACAGTGATGGAGGAATAAAGCGGGGTATCGTTTTTTGCAAAATACGACAGATTACATGTGAAACTCAATGACACACGTGGAAGTGAGCTGACGTTCGCCTGTGTTTCCATTGCTTTCTGGAGCCTTCCTTTCTCCCGTCTCCTGGCCTCCTTCAGAGGGAGGCTGGCCGATGTGACGCTTGGTTGTCACAACGGTTAGAGTGTGGCGAGGTGATCCGTGCCTTCAGCTCCCTCGAATCATAGAGCACAGGGAGAGAAATACAGCCATGGAGATGAAGGGTTGAAACAGAGGTAACATCCTCTCAAAGGAACATCTACTCTCAGAAATAGGTTTTATATACTGCCTTAATACATCTGCATTAACAGGAAAAGGTGGTAGCATCAAATACATTTGCATTTTATGAACTAGAGATTTGTTTTAAAGAGGCTTTTTGGGGGTTTCCCTTTCCTATAGTGTGTTATATAGGTTCCAGAGGGAGTTTCTCTCCCACACACTCCCCCCCTGCCTGAAACGCCTACATAGGACTCCTTTGTTTACTTCTGTAACACAATGACATCGCTATGTAGCAATCACGCTTCTATTGGCTAGCGCTGCAAGACATTGTACGTGAAATGTAAGGGGTGACACATTTCAGACACATCTCTTAGCATGGTTGATCAATCACCAATCACAGAGCTGGCCAGCTAACCAATCAGAGCAGACTGGGCTCTGGTTTCAGACAGAGGGTGAAAAAAGGTGCTGGAATGTCATTTTAGGAGACCATGGTCATGATCATGGTGTGGAATTAGCAGGTAGTAGAAAAGAGAAGCGGAAGGCAGGGAGTGGAGTTGAAAGAAAAAGGCAATAACATGGAGGGAAGATAAAGGTGGAAGGACGACACAAAAAGTGTGAGTGTATTTCAGCGGAATTGAAGTTACTGACCTGGAAGGACTTCCACATGGCAACTCTCACCCAGAGGCCTGGCTGTGTGTGATTTTGTGCGTATGAGTGTCTTCTCGATCATCGCGTGAGCAACCCTCAACCTGAAGCGCCCTTCCCTGCCGGATGCACAAGCACATTTGAAAGCTTTAACCACAGCTGTCTCCCACACTCTCCCTGCAACAGGTTCACACTTCTCCAGGAAAATCCATAATACCGATCATAAATCATAAATACAATAAACAGACACGTCCTGTATCGAGTATAACCACATTGCAGTATTTGCAATCAAACAACCTGCATTTCTTGACTTCATTTTCCATTTCTTTGTTGTTGTTTTTTCAATGTTTTTTATTGTTTGTTTAACAACATGTCCTGATCGGCTTGAAGTGGTTATTGCCATGCTTTTACAACATTTCGTTTGATTATGCAGTTGTTAAGCATTTCATATAAGTTAAAATGCTGTCCATTAGCAAGGGAATTGATATGCTAATTCTTCCAAATAGTATTTGAAAAACATCCCAAATCAAGTTACCACACATTGCAGTCTAATGGACTCATCAGCTCCAACAGAATGGGAATGAGGACAAAGAGCAGATCAAATGTACGATTGTTGTATTATATTTCTCTCAGAATAATGTTACATTCGTGCATTAATGCATTCGCACCTGTCGGCCACCGTAGGACACAACATGGTCTCTAATCACAACAACAATCATAGCAACAAAGGACTTTTTCCAGAAAGCTGACCATGGGACATGTTTACTTATTCAAATGTATGTCCGTAGTTTAATTAATAAAATAACATACTTATATTAGAAAGGGACCATAATATTTCACTTAACCCAGCAGAGTAGTTTTGTAGTTATGGCATAAGCACGTTTATGTTTGCTTCAATTCACAACGTTAACTACCAGCTTCAAACTGCAAATGTAAAACCAAGTGTATCTGTATGGGAACGCAATTTGAAACAGACAGTATCAAAAGCAACAGTAAAACACAATGAAACATAAATATCTGTAATTAAAGATAAATCCAGATTAACTTGACCCACCTCTGGGCTGCGGATGTGACTTGTATTCCCTTGAGTGTTTTCTGAGTATTGTCACAACAAATCATTTCACCTTATCTTCTGTTGCAATGAGAGTAAAAAATGAATTGCGTAGTTCTAATGATGTGGCTTTAGCGCCGGATTTTCAGTTAATGACTCCAACTTACATACATATATCAACAAAAGGGCATTTGGCAGCGTAATGTATTTTTTACCATATTTAGAGGGAATTGTATCGCTCTCATACTCCATCATTGCCTCTTTCAGTTTTCCTCTGTTTTCCTCATGTTGCTGTGATGAAAGCAGGGTCTGATCTTCTCAGGCAGCATCATTATTAGATGAGCACAAACTAACTTTAGCTGGGAGCCCTTTCTAGTCAGTTCGCAGCGATGCAACATTCATGTGTGTGTATCGTAGCGCAACTCGCCGAGCTGATGGCTCACGGCACCTGCACTTGCATCACCTGAGCCCTCGAGAGGGAAGTGTGTTTGCCTGTGCGTGGGTTGAAATATTGAATGTTGTTGGAGACTGGTCCGGCGTAGGAGCTACTTCAGGATGTGGGACATCGCTCTCATCTGTGCATTTGTGTTTGACTCTGGCTGTTGCTTTGATTTTGTGTAGACCATGCATATAAGGTACATTTTTGTATCCAATTCATTAAATGTGTTGAAATCGGTTGACCTTGCTAAATGTATCCTGGGGAAAATATAAATGCCTCATGCAACTTAAACCACCTTCAATTGTACCTTTTGGTTACCTTATAATTACAAAAATAAACATAAAACCATGCAAAAACTTTAGGTGGTTTTATTGATACTATAAAAATGTGAAGTTTTTTCTCCTTGAGAGTCTATCCACAGAACTACATGCAAGCAATCATCTATTGTTCGTTGCCTTGGTCCATTATTGAAAAATAATAGATCGTAGAATTCTGTTATTGTTTGTTATCAAAAACCAGCATTCAACAAAGATGTATTATACATGTCAATATATTTTGTATAGTTTCCACAAATGGAAGAAACTGTTTTGTTTCACTATGACTCTGGAGAATTGTTCCTCTAGAAAATGTTTGATAGCCGTAGCTTCCATATCTTACCGTCCATCAAATGCTGCAGAGATGGACCTTCAACAAAGAAGGAAACACTGCAGGATCCTTTAAGTTGTACCTCTTTCTGTCTTACTTTTTCTCCAAGTGAAAACAAAGTAGACTTTATACAAGGATGTCAGAACACAATCCCCCCCTCTCCCCCTCCCCTCCCCCCTCTGCATCCACCCACACAGCATACACTCTCACACCATTGCCTGGAGTGCAGGGGGAGCAGGCAGGAATGTCACAGCTATTACAAATCATGTTGTCTCTGTCTCTGGGACAACTGCAGCCACCCAATTAACCTTTCATCTGAAGGCACACACACACACACACACACACACACACACACACACACACACACACACACACACACACACACACACACAAGGCCGCACATTTTAAGAACATTTCAATTGGAAAGGAGGCAGCACTGCATTCTCCCATTCAATTTCATGTTATCTCCTGAAAGAGTTGGCATTGTAGGCTTCCAGACTAATAGACTGTCCTTTCTGTTTCACCTTCCATCATCACTTTATTTTTCTGTTCTCACAAAACACAGATTAATCTACAGAACAGTACATAGAAACTTTACTTTGCGGTGTTCATCTTGTCCAGTAAATGATTATTAATTGCCTGTAATCAAATGTAATCAGTGAACTACACTGAACATGGAAAGATACAACTATTGCAACCTGATTACTTTCAGTTTATTTTGGACTCCCCAAATGTAAAAAGGCAATGCAAATAAAGATTGTTTTTAGTGTATAATGTAAGAAAACAGTACCTTAGAAGAGAAGAGGGAGGTGTCACAAATCGGACGGTTTTCCGTTCTGTTAGCATCTCTTCTTCTTGGGTCCTTTTTGTGTAGCATAGGTCATTGACCGCAGTTCTCCAAGGTTTCCTGTTCTGGCATTTCCTCTCATGGTTTTGTCTCGAGGTCCCTTAGCCTTAGAAGTTCATTGGTTGGCCTTCCCCTCTTGTGCTCCTCCTTAGGGTTATATCTTAGACTTGCCTTAATGTTGGTCTTTGGTTCTTTAGAGTGTGTGGCCGATCTACGCCTATCCTCCTCTCTTGATCACCTCTTCCAAAGATCTCTGCTGTAGATCATGTTGCTGATGGTATCTGGCCGTCGGGTTCTCCAGATCCTCCTGAGGCAGCTGTTGATAAATCTTTCGTCATTGTGGTCTTGGTTGTCCTCCACCTTTGATGTGTACACTAGTAAAGACTCTGTTAGTCTGGGCTTTGTCTGCTGATTGCTATCTTTGGAGGTTAAAGTTTCTTCAGCTGGATAGATGAAGACCAGCTTTGCCGATACTTGCTCCGATGTCTGCATCTGTGCTGCTTAAGCCTAAGGAGGTGCAGGCTTCTACACATCGAATGCTGTTCCCTCTAGTGTCAATAGGTCTTCATTGGTTGTGTTGACCTTGATGGCTGTAGATTTTCATTTATGGATGTTTGAGACCTACTTGTGATGAAGTGTTTTCCAGAACCCCTTGCCTTCTCCTGCATCTGCTGTCCAGATAGCAAAGAAAGGTTGTTGGTCAAGTGAAGGTCATTTACCTGTGTCAGTTAACAACGGAAGGGGCCAATGTCATATATATTGACATCAATACATTAAGAAACACTCACTGCAAGCTTCTATTTGTATCTCTGATAGTGATGTAGACACACCTAGCTGTAAGGTTAATCTGTATGTTCACCAGTTCCTGCTCAGCCTCCATGTGTGTGTACATAAAGTCATCTTCCAGGCCAATAACACCATCCATTTTTCATTTAAACCATCAGTTATTGTCACGATTGTGGTTTTCCCTAGAATGCAGCTCTTGCGGTCATCCAGCCCCCCCTTGTTGAGGCACGTTCGCTGTCAGCAAGCGTTACATCTCTCTCTTGCGCTCTCTAACAGGGATTATGCCCATCAACGGGATTGCTTTTGCATCAGATCAGCAGGACGGCTAACCGTTTCTGTCATCTGGAGTGTGTGTGTTGTTGGAGATTTGGAGGGATAACTGGTCCGCTTTTCAAATCTCCGCGCGTTCCTATGAAGCTGGTTATAATACAGGAAGGAATCCATATCTACAAAGTAACCGTTAACAATAATCTACTTTAATGGCAATATGACAATGCAATACAATCATTACAATACAACATGATATATTACAGTTATATTGCAATGCTTAAGGAGTAATGCCGGCTTACTCCTGCTCTAGTCCGCATACTGCAGAGCTACTTTCACCCGAGCGCAGCATGTGAAGAAGAGGCCGAACGCCAGGGATCCACCGGAGATATACCAGAGTAAGAAGGAGGGGTTTGGTGTTAGGTCAGCTGGTCATCTTTTCAGGTCATCTCATTGGGAGACGCAACTCTGGCCAGCAGGAAACCAAACAGGCTCACTTTACAACAAAAGGTCTCAAGGCCTGCATACCTACACCTCCCCCACAGAGCCATAAAACCCTGTTTACTCCAACCAGCCCAGAATGTTTATAGCCATTTGTAGTCCTTACATTTATGAAAGGATAAAACAGAGAAATCAATATAAAACACAAACACAGGTATTGTTTGAACAGTATTCACTTAACTGCTACTATTGATAAGCACCAGAGAAACCCAAGAGACCTCTCTTAACCTCACAAACACTGCAGCTAGATCTAAGTTGAATGCAAATCAGGACATGCTCTCCCCTTCCCCCATCTTCCTTTGTCCTCAAAAACACATGTCAACAGGCCCCAAATGCAGCTCACAGTTTTACCCAAATTATTCTCATTTTAAGCTTATCCATAGTTTGCTAACATGAATAAATACAAATATAACTCTACAAATCCCCCTTTTTATCTCCTTCTCCAGAGATAAACTTAGACAAGGCATTTTGAAATATACCCACGGTCATTCTTTTCTACTGTGTCCGTAAATCCATCCGAAGCTGGTATTCAGAGTACTTGAAACCTTCATGGAGACCGAACACCACTTTCCATGGCAGTGAAGGAACCATGAGGGGGTAGCTGAGTGCTAGAATCATCAGCCCCCCCCCCCCGAGGAATAGCCCACAAGGACAGCTAATAGGGAGGGGGAGATGCAGCTTTCCCTTCACGGGTAGAACTGATCAGAGCAAAGTAGACTCCTCTGCTGCGCCGTCCCGGCTTGCCGTGTCTTTGTCTCCCCAAATCCGCTGACAGCAGCTTCTGGGCTGCCTGCTAGAGAGATGTCTTCCTCCTCCTCGTCCCGCTGATGGCGGCTTCCGGGTCGATGCTGTAGAGATGTCTCCAGGGTCCTCCTTCTCCGGCCCGCTGATGATGCCTCCCGGGTCGTCTGCTGTAAGGATGTCTCCAGGGTCCTGCTCCTCCAGTCTGCTGCTTCCGAGTAGTCCACGTCTGCCAGGGCCACGTCCGTCCTGATGTCGTCCCCTGGTCCTAGTAGGTGGTTTCCCCGCCGCACACTGGCTCCCGTGGTACGAGCTGTCCCCCTTTTCTCCCAGGCAGACGGCATAAGAGGTCCGCTGGGTCACTCGGTCGGGGTCGGAGAGCCTGGGGTTGAGCCACTTTGTCCTCGTGCTTCTCGGGTCCCCCTTTTGGCGCCGGTGACCTGTGTGGAGAAATCTGATACAACTCCCTCAAGCCTACGCTCAGCTGTTTTGACCCACTTGGAGCCTGTTGGTGGGGTGTCTTGAAACAACAGCCGTCTGTGAACAGGTTTTCCAAATTAATTGTAGACCTCCTATCTGCCAGTACAGCTTCAGAATCTTAATACTTGGATTGTGCCAACTAAATAAGAACCCCAACATCTTTAGGTAAACTAAATAACATATTTCAATAGCTCTGAATTTCTGACAAGCATCTGTGTTTATTTTTAAATGAAATCCTATTTAAAATCCAAATCTAATATGAACTGCTAATGTTTCTGGTAAAGAAACACACTAATGTTATGGATTCAAAAACAACCAAAATCACGATGCTAACAAAGTGAATGATTTCCTGGTGATACTGCTTCTACCTGTCAGTGCTTAGATATTATCACGCTGAAAAAATGAATACAGAATTCCAACAAACTGTCATCAAATGTCTTTCTATTATAAATTTAGATTAAATGTATATCCCTATAATGACCTAAATAATAAAGTATATGGCTCTTACTTCTTTACCAGGCTAGTTACAGGATGTTGTCTAAATTAAATTCTGTCTCAATACACTACTATGTTTTAGCTTTAACTTAACTGTAATATGTTCTTTCTACATTTCAAACCTCAGTTGCTCTAATGTCTGTTAAAATATTACAAAATTGTTTCATTATCACAGGTCAACTTCTTCGGTTTCACAGTAGCCCCTTGGCCACTGCTTCTTTGTTACCTGCTATAATTCAAATCAATATTTAGAAACATCTCAACATTCATCAAACAGTATCTTATCCCCAGATATGGAGCAGGTTAATTACATTCAATGCTCAATCCTTAAAAAATGTAAATTGTGAATTTTACAGCCATGTTGACATTTATACATTATACTCACTCCCCCTTTTTACACATGAAATCATGTGTAACAAAAGCCTGTAATGGGAGGGGAACAAAAACTGTCAGGTAATTGGTTAGGAACATAACGAACATTATTATCATTATTTCCACAGTGAACACTTCAGTGAAAAGAAGTGTTCCTCTCCGTCCTTCAGGCCTAAAAGAAACAGAATCTTCAGCTTTTACATTTGCAAACCGCCAACTCATGTGAGAGGAAAATATCACATGTGCGGTTTCCCCTTTTTGTGGAATTTTTAGGAAACCTCTCGTTTCCCTTGGAGCTCCAAAATAATATGTTAGTCCAAAAACATGCTTGGTTAGTTATTGTTTTAGAATCATGCAGTTACACTGATCACATGCCGGCATTCATTCACACTCACACTGTCTGGTTGTCATGTCAAGTTTGGTCAGGTTCACCCCAGAGTCAGTCATCCACAGTGCCTTGTCAAGTTACACTGTCGGTCAGGGTCAAAGGTCAGTTGGTCTCCGTCTTTTTTGGCCATGTGTCGTGCTCTGCAGAGACTTTGACATTTCAGCATAGGCCAGTATCCTTTGTCTACACAAATATGTCACGATTTCAACTATAATTTTCAAGATGATTCTCACTTGTCATTGGGACTTCCGCCTCCCACTTTTCCTGAAACTTGGTACAAAACTCACTTCCTTCGAGTACCACTACTAATTAAAATGTCTAATGATCTATTTCAGAAACTTTTGTACAATAACTATTATCTTGAGTCAAAACATTACTAGGATCTGTGTCGCTCTGCATTTCATAGCTCATTATAACTCTGGTCTACTTAAAAAACGATGTTAAACTCTTTAGCAGTGTGTGGAACCTGGGTGTCTGAACATGCAACAATTACTCCCTCCTTTATCAAGGATTTAAAACCGAAGTCTGGTAATAACTATGCCACAATGGTGAAATCAACACTTTAGATTGGAATTTAATATGTGGCTTGGCACTAGCCATTAATACAAACAAAGATTTGTCCTATAGAGTGGTTCCTAAAACTATCCTTTTAATGTTGATCAATATTGTAACCAATGAGATCACTACTTTATTCACACGTGAATAAAAATGTCTTAAAGAATGAATTGTTAACATGATGAAAATATTGAAGAATATGGTTCTACTCTGTCAGTGTGTTTTAGGATGATTATCATTTTACTTTAATAGTTTCCTCTTTACTGCTATTTTTAATTTACCAAATGATTAATAAATCTTTCTGTCTTTACGTATTTATGAAGTTAATTCAAGTTATTTAAATGTGCGTTTCGTGAATAAGTGTGTTTATGTGTAACTCACTCATTCCCGTTCTCCTTTCCTCCTCCCCTGGTTTTCTCAAGCCGTGACCCCGGCCTCCTCACTTCTAATCGACCATGCCAACTCCTCTGATTCTGTCTTCTCTTCAGTCCATCAGCTGTTGAATCCATCCGCTGTAACTTTTGTAGGCAGCCATTGGCCCAGTCACATCTGCAGCCCCATCATGCCACTGTTGTTGCACTCCTCCTTTACAGTCTCTCTGCTGTTTTTATGGAGGGCGGATTCTGCTCTCATGTCTATTGTGCCAAATCTCGCAGCGCAGTTTGGAACTTCATGTCCTGTTTGAGGGGACCGATGAGAGTATCTCTCTGTATGTCAGCATGCTGGTTTGGTTCTGGATGCCACAGGTGGAGATAGTTCTGGCTGCAGTCTTGATGTAGTCTTGTTGTTGTTGTTGGTTCAGCTCTGGTTCTCTGTCTGTACGATGGAGAAGGAGGAGTCTCCTGTTGGGTTAGGTCTCGTTGTCTGCTTGGAGGGTCGGGATCAAAGCCTTTCTAACTCAGAGGGGGAGTCCAGGTCCCGGTACACATTACCTATAAGAAGTCTAGCACACTGATGTTAAATAAATCCAACCCTTTCCACTCTGTCTCTTTCTAATCATACTATCTGTCTTAGTTGTTAAATGCCATCTAAACAACATAATTAATGTCTACTTATGATATTACAAAAACTCACTCCAAAAATTGTTTCATCCATTGTTACATATTTACCCAACACAACTCTGAAATACTTACATGTTTCCAGCATCACATATTCCACACACTATGAAAGAACATCTCCATATCTTCTCTCATTTCAAATCCCACTGTTACTTCGAACAATAGTAAACCTGCAGAGCACACCAATCGGATCACAGTAATGAAATTTGAATCAAGTGTAGGCCTATGTCTTCTTTCTGAACATTTATTTATATTGTCTACATTTGCAAACAGTTCGAGTGTAAAATGTGTTTTGCACAATGTATTTACACTCTACAGATTCTTGAGTTTACTCATCTCCTGGTGCTGTCGTTGTAAAAAATGTTCAATCCCTTATTGTTTTGTACCAGTTTACCAAAATCAGTTATAATTAATATACTGGGAACGTGCTTCCCGTCTTCAATACCGGCCAGCAATGTAATGATTAAACTCTAAGCTCGCATAAGTTTCAAGGGTGTGATACCCCCTTTCAGCCACTAGATGGCAGCAGCAGAAGTTTCAAGGGTGTGATACCCCCTTTCAGCCACTAGATGGCAGCAGCAGAAGTTTCCAGACAAAGGGAAACGCTCTACCTTGGTTTAATATATAACAGACCTCTGGCTTTAAGCTTTTAGCATTGGTCTGTTATTTAAACCCCAGTTTTAAACGGCGACTCGATCTGATTTATCGAGTTTTCAGGTTTTGCCGTGCAGGATTCAAACCTCGCATTCACACAAACTGCACCATTTCTACGCCACTCAGGAATAAACACCTGCAGATCCGCGCCAAACTGCTCTATTTCACGTCACGCAGGACTTTCGTCTACCTGTCGATCCACGTTTACGTTTTGTATATAACTTTCCTAACATAGTAAAATATGCATTGTATATTCCATTTAAACTATAAAAACACTGTGAAACGCCTACAGACAATCCTAAAGTTTTAGCGTATCCAATTACAGACAGGCGACTTTCATCGTCTGCTTACCTTATTTGCAAAGTTGCAGAGTCCTGCTGATTGTCTGAGATGTTTGAAAGCGTCTGAATTCTTCCTCCGCTTCGTTATCTCTAGACGTCGGGTCACCATTTTGTTAGAGATTTGGAGGGATAACTGGTCCGCTTTTCAAATCTCCGCGCGTTCCTATGAAGCTGGTTATAATACAGGAAGGAATCCATATCTACAAAGTAACCGTTAACAATAATCTACTTTAATGGCAATATGACAATGCAATACAATCATTACAATACAACATGATATATTACAGTTATATTGCAATGCTTAAGGAGTAATGCCGGCTTACTCCTGCTCTAGTCCGCATACT
This sequence comes from Gymnodraco acuticeps, assembly GCF_902827175.1. Taxonomy (NCBI): domain Eukaryota; kingdom Metazoa; phylum Chordata; class Actinopteri; order Perciformes; family Bathydraconidae; genus Gymnodraco; species Gymnodraco acuticeps. The sequence goes on along the minus strand of NW_022990055.1, from coordinate 1,766,071 downwards.
GCAGAGCTACTTTCACCCGAGCGCAGCATGTGAAGAAGAGGCCGAACGCCAGGGATCCACCGGAGATATACCAGAGTAAGAAGGAGGGGTTTGGTGTTAGGTCAGCTGGTCATCTTTTCAGGTCATCTCATTGGGAGACGCAACTCTGGCCAGCAGGAAACCAAACAGGCTCACTTTACAACAAAAGGTCTCAAGGCCTGCATACCTACACCTCCCCCACAGAGCCATAAAACCCTGTTTACTCCAACCAGCCCAGAATGTTTATAGCCATTTGTAGTCCTTACATTTATGAAAGGATAAAACAGAGAAATCAATATAAAACACAAACACAGGTATTGTTTGAACAGTATTCACTTAACTGCTACTATTGATAAGCACCAGAGAAACCCAAGAGACCTCTCTTAACCTCACAAACACTGCAGCTAGATCTAAGTTGAATGCAAATCAGGACATGCTCTCCCCTTCCCCCATCTTCCTTTGTCCTCAAAAACACATGTCAACAGGCCCCAAATGCAGCTCACAGTTTTACCCAAATTATTCTCATTTTAAGCTTATCCATAGTTTGCTAACATGAATAAATACAAATATAACTCTACAGTGTGTGTGTCTTTGAATATGGGTTTTTGTGTGTCTGCTGGTAAATCATAGTTTCTGCTTGATAAATGGGCTAAGCCAGTGTAAGTGTGTGACGGGGAGTCGCTGGGTGACTACCCTCCTAACTGACTCAGCCACCTGTCCGCAGCCAAAGGCATTCATAACATTACTATTGAAACACACAGTGACACACATGCAGGCAAAACTGATCCTCTTTAAAATTCAGTAATCTGCTTTCAAGGAAAATAAATAGATATGACATCATAACTCAATTAAATTCATTACTTGACCTTTTTTTTGTAAAAAGAAAAGTGAAAAATCCATCAGCAAGGTGAAATTATTTTATTTTGAACTTAGTTTGTGGTTCAAATGACTTACCTTCAACAGGGTGAGCGATTTTTCATTCATTTCCAAAAGGAAAAAAATGTATTTGATATTTGTGTGTGTGTGTGTGTGTGTGTGTGTGTGTGTGTGTGTGTGTGTGTGTGTGTGTGTGTGTGTGTGTGTGGTGTGTGTGTGTGTGTGTGTGTGTGTGTGTGTGTGTGTGTGTGTGTGTGTGTGTGTGTGTGTGTGTGTGTGTGTGTGTGTGTGTGTGTGTGTGTGTGTGCGCACAACATTTCACACAGTGGTGGTATTGGAGTGGAAGTCATGTTTTGAATCTGAATTTGTACTTGGAAGTAACATGGTGGTTTTGTGTGTGTCGATGTGTGTGTGCTTGTTTGTGTGTCACGTCAGTGTCATGGTACAGAAAATGGAACAGGTGCTTTGATGGGCCAACAGCTGGTAAGGTTAGCAAGGACACGTTTAGTGCTCACAAAAGAGAACACACAAACAAAAGAGAACACACACACACACACACACAATATACAAAATTACCGTATGCTACTTTGTATTCTCCTCTCTGTTGCTACGTGTTACCAAGAGACCGCAAGCTACAGGTTAACAGCCATGATCAATTAAGCCGCAATCTTATTACCGAGAAATACACTGTATATGTGCTCATTCCACTCACACACAATCACATATATAAGGCTGGTGCTAACAATAAAAAAACATCCAGGGACTGGTCTAATTGCACTATCCAGCAGATCATTAAGTGAAGATTGCATTCTGCCAGCTGAGATTCAAGGAAAGAAATTCAATTAGGAAATAAAGAGAGCAAGAATGAAAGAAAATGAAAAACCCATCGGCTACTGAGATGCATTTCATTTCGATGACTGCTTAGTGTTTAGATTGTTTTCCCTGAGAACAAGTGAAAACTTGTAATCAAGCTCAGATGATTTTATTAGTTTAAAATGCAGCGACACCTGTTTGTAGGAAAAGAGTCGAGTACAATTTGGGCGAAATAAAACAAAGAAATACAGCAATTTCGATGTTGAAAAAATGATTCGAATGAAATGGATGTGAGGACACTGTTTCCAACGTTGCATTTCAAAATAGAAGCCTAGCAGTAACAGGAAGTACCTGGCCATGTAATCCATTGGAAGCTATCAATATAGAAACATTTGTGTCACCAGTGTATTCAACAGCTGAACTGTGATCAAAACAAAGCAACATGTAAGCAATTGAAAATAATAACTGAACTGAAATGAATATATTAGTTAATGAAGAAAAACTGAGAGAACCAGAGGATGAAATTCATTCTGTTCTGTGCTGAGGAAGGGCTGCAATAATAATAAGTTTTGATATAAGTGTTAACAGAAAACAGTTCATCAAAACAGGGATAGTTCTAACTAAAGCATGTACCCTGTAAACACTTTTTTTTTCAAATGCAGTCCTGGTTTAAGCTGAAAACACCAGTAACAAACTAAAGATAGCTTTTGTAATGTACTGTTTCTCTCTTGGAAAAGAAGGGGAGAGAGATAGTGATGAAATGTATTATTTCTCCTCAGCTAGATCAGTAATAAAGAAAGATTGCATACTCTTTCTTATTATCTTTACTGCCTTTATCACAATACTGGTTTATTCAGTAGTTCTCGTTTTGGACAGAGGTTAGCCAGGCTGCTAGCATTGGTCATGTTGCTAACGAACATACGAAGTAGATCAAGTCGATCAATCGTCTTTATATGAAAATCTTCAGAATATATGTGTCTTACGTCTCCTTTGCCCAGTTCACTATATTCTGATTAAGGGTCCATAGCCGCGTTCACACTGCAGTACTTTTCCCACTTTAGTTCCGATATAGTTCCGAAATGTTGCGTTCACACCAAAAAGAGCCGGAACTAAAATGAGTTCATCAGAACCTTTTTACCCCCTTTTCAGTCCCTGCTAGAGAGCAGGGACTTTCGTGGGAGAAAAAGGTTCCTATTTCTGATTGGCTGGGCGGATTGTAAACCACGCCCCGTAAAACTCCCAAAAAGTTTTGTGAAGCCGCCATTTTATTATCCTCGCATTAGCATTATTAGCATTAGCATTAGCCCAGCGCAGAAACGCAGAGAGATTAACTTATGGCAACACAAAATAAAACATGGGAGCGGTGGAGATGAGGAGGTGTCGGCGTTCTGGCGATTTACTCGGAAGGCTTCAGTAGAAGCTGCTGGGAGTCCCAGCAGCTTCTACTGAAGCCAGTCCCCAACTCCGGGGACTTCCGGCCGGGGACTTCGGGTGGCAGTATACGCCGTGAAGTGGTTTGCGGCCTGCCAGTAAACCCAAAGCAGAAGAAGAAGAAGTGACGTCAGCGGCTTCATTTGCCTAATCCTCCGCCAGGGACTTTTTCCGGTGTGAACGCGATCTGTACTTAGTTCATGAGAACTAAAGAGTTCTCATGAACTAAGTTCTCATGAACCTTTGTGGGAAAAGTACTGCGGTGTGAATGCGCCTCTTGTGCATCAATCCGATGAGAAATTTCAACTTTAGATGTTAATCTCTTTAGGTGGATCAGGATCAGGTTTTGAATCCCTTATTTGAACACTAAGGGGAGAGTAATCTGTTTCAGCTTTAAGTAGCCCCCTGATGGGACTTACCAGTAGTTGTTCCTGGCAAGAACCTACGTCTTTGGCAATAAAAGTAAATAAAGCAGAGATCCTGTTCTCGAGTAATGCAACAATAAATAAGGCTTCTCTTAGACCGGCCACCAAACAGCTGCCTGCACCATCTGAGACGTGCAGCTCAAAGTATAGCGAGCAGACAGTGGAGTGGATTATCTGCCTGGTTATCACATTCAGCTCCAGCAGATGGCTCGCCCGGAGCCAGAGGAGTGGATGACGCTGCACATCGCAGCAAAACAAGCCTGCTGTACACCACTTACAGCCAGTTACACCACGGTACAACATGCATGGATGTATGAATTGACAGCCTGTCGTATGGCTGACATGAGGTAGACAGTGTTCAGTGTGTGTGGGTGTAGGAGAGAAGGAGTTCATCAGCGGCTATCACCCAGCTCTCTGCCATGGCCAGACGTGTGTGTGTGTGTGTGTGTGTGTGTGTGTGTGTGTGTGTGTGTGTGTGTGTGTGTGTGTGTATGTGTGTGTGTGTGTGTGTGTGTGTGGTGTGTGTGTGTGTGTGGTGTGTGGTGTGTGTGTGTGTGTGTGTGTGTGTGTGTGTGTGTGTGTGTGTGTGTGTGTGTGTGTGTGTGTGTGCTCCAGAGTCCATTGTATCTATTAGATCTATGACCGAGGCCTTGGCCTATACATCACCCTGGCCAGCCCTTCATACCCAACCCTGAGGTCGTATATATATCTACCCTGTGTGTGTGCGTGCGTGTGTGTGTGTGTGTGTGTGTGTGTGTGTGTGTGTGTGTGTGTGTGCGTGCGTGTGTGTGTGTGTGTGTGTGTGTGTGTGTGGTGTGTGTGTGTGTGTGTGTGTGTGTGTGTGTGTGTGGGTGTGTGTGTGTGTGTGTGTGTGTGTGTGTGTGTGTGTGTGTGTGGTCAGGCGCGTGTGTCTATTCTTGTTTGGCTACACTTCCACACAGTTTACTCACGGTGCTGAAGCACTGAGACCGTTATGGGCCCCTCAGTGGCGATAACCTACACACACACAAACACACACAGGCCTTGTGCACACACGCTGAGCTGCTGTGGGTTGTTGAAGAGCCCCCTGTGCGTTATTTTAGGAAAATGTGTTATCGAAGCCATGGCTTTGTAGCAGTTGTTGGTCTCACCGATGACCAGGGACACCCACAGAGCGGTATATGTCATTCACGGCCAATGAAAGACATGGTGTGTGTCTAAGTGTCAGGCTAATGGTCCTGCACTGCCCTCGCTGCTAGCAGCTGGGGGATCACTCAGTTTGTGTGTGCGATTGTGTGCCCACTATTACCGTGATGTATTAGCAGGGTATTTTGCTTCGGAAATGGTAAAGGTGGCCATGAAGCACCCGGAGTGATTTTCTGCATATTAGCTTTTTGTGGCTCAGAACTATGAGCAATAAACCTGAGAAAATCCATCTGGGAAAAGCAAAAGAGCAGAGGAAAATACAGTGCACTTGTATAACATCAGTGTCATTAACTCTATTTGAAGAGGGTCGATATTTGATACGATGGTGGTGATTGATGCGGCTTTTTGTCTTCCCAGAATGATTATAATCAGTTAACAAGGTAACTGGCTACCAATAATTGCCAAGAAACAAGACAAACTGGCAAAGCACTTTAGGGATCCCCGAGTGTCATTTACTTTCTGCAAACAATCTCCATGCAATGTGTCAATGTTTATAGATGCAGGGTTTCTGAACAATAGTTGTCATTTTCTTCTGTCGTTAATTGATTTCCAAAAATAGAACAATATAACTTAGGATATAAGAATTGTGATTTATTTACGATTACTATGGACAGTCATGAGGAAATATTTACATTTGACTAAGAGACCTTGTGTTTTCTTGTTTAGGTTTATCTTGCTAAGGTAAAAACCCAATGGCAATATCAATGGTAGTCTGGACTAATATTATACATGCTTTATACCTGGCAGGATATTAAACGGTCTCCTACCAGTCAGAAAACCAATAACAATCTTCTGGTAAGTAATGTGACTTATTTGAACTGTCTTGGCGAAGACAAACACATTATAAGAAGTAGAGAAATGGCAAAAAATGACATTTTTAATGAAGATAAAAGAACAATATGCTGTTTAGTATATCTTGACATGTCACTCTGCTTTAGTGCACAATACAACAGTTTTCATTGAGGGTGAAAACATTGTTGTTAGAAAGACAGTGTTTTAATTATTCAGGAATTAACAAACAAATTACTTTTAAATAACTAAAAAGTTACTTTCACATATTCACTGTGTGCATTCATTCCGAATTTACGTTCTGCCCTGTCTCATTCCAACAGCAATCCGAGCGTGGCTTTTGAACGCACCATGAACAGCAACAGATAAATATCCTGTCTGATAGAATGATATTTTAAAGAGGTTACTAGGCAATGGGCAGTACTTTGAAAAGCACCAGGTCATGTACTGTGTGTGTGTTTGCCCTTATGGCACTTTTTAAGTACTTTTGTGCATCCTTCTGTCTGGATATTGAACGCCCATCAATGCAGTGGATTTCACTCTTTCACTCCCGATAAGGGGATGTCTGGGTTGAAGCAAAGCCTTGTGGGAGTACTGCTTCATGATGTTTGTGCAGAGGCTTCAATCGGCGTCAATTTGCAAGGACCTGCTGTCGGTGAGTGTGTGTGACGCTGCTTCTGTTCCTCCTCACATTCCTAGGTTTTATGGGATTAGTTTTGTTTCATAAAGATAAAGCAACACTTTCTCAGAATAAAGCAAAACTAAGAGTTTAAGAGGAAAAAAAACTGAGTCAAGCAAAATACATTTTATTTCAAAAATAAAACTATAAGTTGCAAACAAATCATTTGTGTAATCATGTAAACTAGAAGTCTTTTTTCTTTGTTTTAACATATCTTTTTGTTTGCAGTTCTCTTTGCTTCTTTCTCAATGATCAGAATTTTGCTCTCGCTGCAGCTCTTCTCGTTTCCGCTCCCTCATTTTTTGTTTTCGATTTTGACACAAACATCCCAGGTGGGCGGGACTTTCAGGGGTGCGTCTTCATTGGCTACTCAGCTTTTGAGTGATAGCACACTACACCACAGATCATACAGTGCAACTCATGCAGAAAACTCCGGAGTCCACTCGGCCACGTTAGTGTCGGTGTCTCCTCCTGGGGAGTTTTCATGAACATATCGGACTTCTCTTATGGATTGCTGTGCATTAGACTTGTGATGTGTAGTTTATACTGTATTCCAACTTTAAATATGTTAATACCTTAACACACTGCTGCTGTTTAATAATTTCCCAATTTGGGATTGATAAAGTGTCTGTCTATTTATTTATTTATTTTATAGATTAAAAAAACAATTAGGAACATGCTCACATCTTACTATGTTGGTCTGAAGAGCTGAAGCATTCATACACAATGGATACAAACTGTGTTGTCTCTTTCTGTGAGAAAATTATATACATTTAAACTCAACATACTATTCCTAGCCTGAGGAAGATATGAATAATCAACAGATTTGAATGGAATCTCTAACATTTTCATGTCGAATAAAGACAAAAGAGTGATTATACAAACATTTTAATTTGAACAAGAAGTCTCAAAGAACGTTTTAAATAAAAGGACATACAACAAAAAGGTTGATAGTAATAAAATATATTAAATGTATATGTACAGTAAAGACATTTGGTCAAATGAAATTACACTGTGATAACAGCAACGCCAGCGTGGATGAAGCTGGTGCAGGGGCCTCATTTATAAAGGGATATACGCTCAAAAGATGGCGTACGCCAGTTTCTACGCAATGTTTGCGATTTATAAAATACTAACTTGACGGGAAAATGTGCGGTCCTCCACGCAAACTCTAACCTATGCGTACGCACTAAGCACAACAACGGGAGAGACGAGAAACTGCGACACCGTTGGCAGAAGGAAGAATGGAGAGAAATATGTGGAAATAATACCATAAATAAAATGTTACCTCTCATTTATCATATGAAGAATTCATGTTCAAACATTGATTAAAGCCAATCTTAAAATGATTAAACAAACGCCTGTTTGCGACTCCTCAGTGCACACAAAAACATAACTTGGAGAAATAAATAAATACGGATATGTTATTTAAAACTACCTCGAATATGTTGTGTTAATGTTATGAAATGTTTTCTCATAAATGATGCGGTAAGCAGGAGGACAGAATTACGTCTAAACTGAGGCTGTTTTGCATTTCTATAGGTTGTAGAGACGAGCATGGTTTTATATACTATCATGTTTAATCGTGTTTTATGCCGTTGATAAGTCTCTCGTAAAACACAGGAGGTATGGAAACTAAGAACACCATATGTGGTAAATTGTACAGCTAATATAACACAACACATTAGTTGGATTTCCTTTAACTGGTGGGTATAGAGTTGCTGTGGGGTGGGGTGGGGGGGGGTTGAGACCTAACCTTTTTCGGACCACTTATTTATTTATGTTGGTGACGATCCGACCTCCATGCTGCTACTCTGGTTCAAACGGCATCCACCAAACAATATGATTTATCTCCACCTCCCCGAAATAACCAAAATCTGACACGGTGTGAGATGTCTTTTTTAGCTGTTCTGTGTCATTTCCTGCGATCTTCTTCATAAAGTCAGTCAGAATGAATGGGCGTTTCTTTGACTATTTATAGGCAAATATGGGCGTTACGTGAAGCCCGCAAAAGCTGCGCCGCATTTCGAGTCGATTGTGATTTATAAAGGGAAACCGGCGTAGGAAGTGATGTACGCACTTTCCTCGCCGGTAGCCTACGCAATGTTTGGTGCGGATGTCTTCATGCGGAGGGGGGCTCCGTGCTGTCCCCTCAGAGGAAGTGGGAAAACGGGATAAGACTCTGGACGCCACGCTGTCTCAATGATCCACACTGTTAATATGAGAGGAAAACAAATGTTTTAGGAAATGAAAAATATGAAGTTAACAAATAAAACACAGCTCAGGGACATCATGGACGGTAGGTTTTCCTACAAAGTTAACTCAGCCTCCATTGATTTTCATATCAAATTAGCGTGTTAATAAAACAAGCTATCATAGCTTATACTTGCATATCTAAACAGAATCATGAAAGCCTGTTGGTAGAGTCAGGCACACGAGTCCGTTTGAGTGTGTGCGCCGGTGTCTGAACGCTCACTCACTGCTAGCTATGTAGCTAACTGTTAGGCTACTTAGCTTGCATTGTTATGGATCTAAAGGTAGCAAAAGCTAACTTTCATAGCACAGCTTTACTTCTCACATACCACAATAAAGAAACAGACCGTATAGTACAGCACAAACAACACAAATGATCAATACTTACATATATTTTCACTTGTAGTATAATAATTGAAATGCTGGTTCTTCTGGAGGTGTTCTGTCCACGCTCAGCTACCGCCAACCCAGTCTCATAGCATTTCGTGTTCACAAACACGTCTTTTTCTCCGGTCGGGTCGTGGAAGACCGGAAGCTGTGTGGTTCATAAAAACATGTTCTTACTCAATATCAAGCCACAAGTATTGCTTTTATTTTAAATCGTATAATTTCACACTTTTGTTGCCGTCTGTGAGGAAAATAAATGGGGCTCAGAGCCTCAGAATACTGAAATCTGTATTTTTTAAATCTTTTTTTCCTTCTAATTTATTATTCTTTTCAAAATAACACAGTGTTATTTACTCACCAATAACACACAATTATCCTTGCTTTTATTTATTGGTTTAATTCCATAATCTCGGGCTTTTTTGGCGTCCGTCAGGAACTGAATTTCAAAATAAAAATAACCGGAAACAGACGTAGGCATTTCGAGCGATTACCCAAGATCCTCAGCTATGGTTTAAACTCGCTTATTGGATGTTTTAGCCGCAATGCATGCTGGGATTTGGTGTTTATATGATATGAAATCCGGAAAACATTTTTAAAAAATAAAATAATACTTAATTCCGAGTGTTCTTGCTTTTCTCTTTGAAAGTCATCACATAACGGCATTGTAATACACGGTTCGGCTGCATTACATGTTACAGATCTGCCATAGTTCTTTATTTATAGAGCCCTGATGAGAAGACCTTTGGAAAAACTGGAAGAAATGCTGCCGAAACTGAATATGTGATAAATATATCAACAATTAAACAACATCTTCAATTTCTCTTCACACAATACGTCTCCTTGCAGTATCAACACTAATTCGGCTGACTTTTACATTTGTTCTAATTCACAGATAGGTTATATTTACACCATAACGGTGCACAGCTGATATAAAAGGACTTGTAGTTTTTAAAGATATTACTGATTTTCTTTGAATATAAGGATGTAAATACTGAGTCTGAAATAATATAGCAATATGCTGTAAAATGATGTGAAAGCATGAATAAAACTACACATCTTCAGATGTTGTACATACATAAGTGTCCACATTAATAATACAAAGTTATTATGGCTGTGTGTACCTTGTGTGCACCGCCTAGTGGTTATAGCACATTATTGAATTATCGTTTTGATGTGTTATATTTGATTAAAAAAATATTAAGAGTACATACTTTCATAGGGGTAAAGTAGAAGGTATGTGATAGAAATATAGAATATAAAAAATCAAGAAGATACTATAAGTGATCTCTACAATAAAACAGTTTAGTGCAGGATGTACAAAGATATTAATAGGAGGATGTGCAAAACAGAAAAACGAATTAACCTTTATTTAAACATTAAATAATACTTTAGATTAAGGTCTTCTTTTAAATAAGAAAACAACTTTGGGGGTATCTATCTACAGATAAATATTAAGCCTGACAAAGTACTTAACATAATTGCTTTCCTGCAATGTTAACTATGTTGAAGCACTTATTTTAACTGATATTATACATATGAATTATACTCTTATGTAGATAGTATAAGAAATGTGCAGAATATGACAGTTTAATGGTGGAGGTACACACATATTGATAGATGTCTTGTAATGCGCTGTTGAGGAACCTGTGACCTAAGATTTTCATTCATTGCATACACCGTAGTTGTGATATGATTATGTCAATAAACCTTTGAAAATCTTGAAATCTTGAAAGGGATGTGCAAAATAGCCATAATATAGAGTCTTTAATTAACTATTAGTAGAGAATAACGAGTAATGAATATACTTTATTACTTGTTTCCATTCATGTCAATTAAAGATAAATGTTTAGTCTTCTCAAGCACCAACTATCAAATATCTCTCCTGATTGTTGGCACTTGACAATCACCTTACCTGAATTGTACTCAGGTATAACTAAAGTCTGATTTAAGGGTTGTTTATATTTCACATCATTAATCAGAATCTGCAAAGTAATTCAAATAAATGCAGTGGAGTAAAAATACCAGGTTAACCTCTGAATTGTAGTGGAGTAGAATTACAAAGTAACAATGAGCTGTCATATGGGTATTAATGCTGCGCATTATGGACACAAGCGATTTTCACCCATTTATTAATTATATGTTTTACATTTGATAACACCAATGTGTTTAATACTGGCAACTTCTAATTGTGGGAAAAACGAAAACGTTCAGTAGAGACGTTCCATAGAACATTTTGCGAAACACAATAGCCAGCATGTGTAGTTCTGGGGGGGGCGTTCGATTCCAGTTTTGGATAGTCTGGCGTGGTTTCGTTCCATTTCAAAACAGCTGTTTGACGCTCGTTGTAACCTTGGCGCACTGCCACTCCAACATCCAATCCCAGAGTTTGAAGATTAATCACGGGGACTATAGTCCTAAACGATAGCTGGGGATTATGGGTAGTGTAGTGTCTTCGGCCATCCTAAACTCAGAAATGTTGACAATCGCAATGATGCTCGAAATGTCCCTTATAGTCTGTTTCCGGTTATTTTTATTTTGAAATTCAGTTCCTGACGGACGCCAAAAAAGCCTGAGATTATGGAATTAAACCAATAAATAAAAGCAAGGATAATTGTGTGTTATTGGTGAGTAAATAACAGTGTGTTATTTTGAAAAGAATAACAAATTAGAAGGAAAAAAATATTTAAAAATATAGATTTCTGTATTCTGAGGCTCTGAGCCCCATTTATTTTCCTCACAGACGGCAACAAAAGTCCGAAATTATACGATTTAAAATAAAAGCAATAATCGTGGCTTGATATTGAGTAAGAACATGTTTTTATGAACCACACAGCTTCCGGTCTTCCACGACCCGACCGGAGAAAAAGACGTGCTGCAGGCAGTAGAAATACATTGCTTTTAAAATCGTGCTGTGCAACACGAAAAAAAGGGGCAAATCGTGTTGGTGAACACGAATCAATAGATTAAAAATCGTGTTGGTGAACACGAAATGCCGTGAGACTGGGTTGCTACCGCACCACAGCTGCTTGCACTGTACAATCGCTGGAGGACTGGGCTGTCACTCAAAAACCGAGTAGCCAATGGGGACGCACCCCTGAAAGTCCCGCCCACCTGGGGCGTTTGTGTCAGAATCGGAAGAAAAAAATGAGGGAGCGCAAACAAGAGCAAAAGTCTGATCATTGAGAAAGAAGAAACAAGAACTGCAAACAAAAAGATATGTTAAAACAAAGAAAAAATACTTATAATTTTTACATGATTACACAAAGGCTTTGTTTGCAACTTATAGTTTTATTTTTTTATAACATTTATTTTGCTTGATTCATTTTTTTTTCTCTTAAACTCTTAGTTTTGCTTTATTCTTAGGAAGTGTTCCTTTATCTTTATGAAACAAAACTAATTCCATATATTTGACAGTCAGTAAGTCCAAAAGAAGCGGCAATGTCTTCTTCTTCTTCTTCTTCTTCTTCTTCTTCTTCTTCTTCTTCTTTCTTCACTCTCTTTCTTCCGGCTTCTCTTCTTCTTCTTCTTCTTCTTCTTCTTCTTCCCCCCCTTCTTTTCTCTTCCTTCCCTTCTCTTTTCTTTCGCTTCTTCTTCTTTCTTCTTTCTTCTTCTTCTTTCCTTTCTTCTTCCCTTCTTCTTCTTCTTCTTCTTCTTCTTCTTCTTCTTCTTCTTCTTCTTCTTCTTCTTCTTCTTCTTCTTCTTCTTCTTCTTCTTCTCCTCGTCATACTTCTCCTTCCATGTCTTCCTTTCTCTTGTTCCATCCCTTCACCCTCTCTGTCTCTCCGTCCTCCTTTCTGAGCTTTCATGCTTCCCAGTCCTCCCCCCTCTCCTTCTCTCCCTGTGCTTCAATTTATCTTTCCCAGCATGCACAGGGAATCCTGACAGCGAGTTCTCATCTCTGACTTCGTATTCATTGACAGTTCCATGTGGAGCCTCGCAGCTCCTTCTTTCTCAGACAAAACAACAAAATCTGTTCCCCATCTGTGTGTGTGTCTGCGTGTGTGTGCCCCCCGCCCCCCCTAAACCTGTGTGTGCACACGTGTTTGTCTTGGACTGTAATATGGATTTGCCAATATTGGCCTTGAATTAAAAGTCACATATCACTATCAGCCATTGCAGTGAGCTGCCTGTAATATGACGCAGGACCTTTGCAGACTGCAGGCACCCAATTTATTAATAAATGCAAGATGTCTGTGCTGAGAAATCACTCCTGTGTGCTGTGAGGGGATTTTCCTCTCCCCCTTTCTGCTCACCAAGCAGCTGCTCACCTATTGAAACAACATGTTTTAATGCCCTGTGATGATTTATAATGATCATGATGATTTATGATCATAAATACTCATTGTTTTTGCGCTATTGCAGCGTAGAGTGGTAATATGCAAATCTGGAGGTCAAACCTAACAATCAACGTGGATAATGTGTTCTGTGCATAGACATAGACCCAGTAACCACGGCAACCCTCCTAGCGCCACATGCACTCCGGCACCTTAGGTGCACGTGCAGGCCGTGTTATCAGTGGGAATCAGTGATTGTCAATTGTCACCATTTGAGGTGAGGGACCACAAAATCAAAGGCAGTTTAGCGGGACGCGGCGTGTCAGGCAGCGGGAACCTGATCCTGTCGGCTAAAAGGTGGATTGAGAACAATTGTAAAAAGAGTCTGAGTTCAGTCTGTGCTGCGAGGTTGCATCATGAGCTCCAATAAAAACACCCCATGCCAGTAAGCCGTTTTAATGTAACATGAGGCAGCACTGTAGATACTTTCATCATTTTAACTTTGTTTCTTTATCCACCACAACTGTAATTTAATATAATCTTTTTCAACTTTTTGACTGGAATCACTGCAGCAAAAACTGCTTCTGTCCTCCTGCTATTCTAGTCTAGACACGACTCACCCATAAATCGAGTTGGTGAGGTTTAATCTGCTATTGACAGATTTATCAGACAAACAATGATGTTAGATCTTAACTTTGCTTGAGTTATTTTACATTCATTCAAAGGGACTTCAATAACGTAGGATTGCCTATGGAAGCCATTTGGAGTTCAAGACAACATATTGTGCTCAGTATTTCCCATCCATATCGAGTGTGGAGCAGATTCAATTCTCCAACAGGCCTGTTTGTGTGCCGAGGTTTGTTGTGTGCAGCTGTTTGCAGACATGCCAGCCATATGACAGATGAATAAAAGATGGCTCTGTTGACGGGTGACGGTGAGATGGGCCATGCTTAATTAATATGAGAATATGGCGCTGGTTCTGAAGCGGCAGATGAAGTGTTAGAAGCTTGATGAGCTCATCGGAACAAGCTCTCTTTTCCTTTAAAAGCAGGATTGGAGCTATATGTGGACAGTTGTAATGTGAGTGTTCTTCTGCAGCTTACCTCCTTACAAAGTGTGGTACACAAACGTTGCCTTATATTGTTTTTGCACATAGGATGATGTCGATAAACTTATTGTGTATGAGGATATGCAAAATTAAGAATATGCACAAACCCTTACTGTTAGTCCCACTGCTGTCAGCTAAACATATTGTAAACTGTTATGCCCGAAGATGTGCTTGACCTTCTTAATGTTGCTGTAGTACAATCCAAGATGATCCATCATGTATTTCTGTTTGTTGGAAGTAAGTCAAATCTTCCCTGGGGAAATTCAGTTCTTTAAAATGTACATGGGTCTCCGGCTGATTCTCTTTGAAGCATGGGTTATGACTATTTCATTTTGTTTCCATAATCCTGCATCTATAAGCGCGGCTCCATATGCTTCAGATATTGCCCAGTCTGTGCAGTTTGTGAAGCAGCAAGTGCTGAATCCTGAGGATCTGTAATGTTATTCAGTTTCTGAACACACATTTTCATGGCATTGAATGAGATATATGTTGCATAGCATAGATAGCCGCTTTGTAAATCCCTTTCTTTGCTGTTGTTACCGGTAATCAGGTGAGTGAAACATTGTAGTGTTTGAAAAACAAACCTTTGTAACCCAGCTTCTTGTGTTAAAGATCAAATACAAAGCTTTTTGTATAATTGCCAGTACAATCGAAATCATATAGCTACAACACTATCTAAGATATTGCAGTATTAAAATCGGAGATAATATGAGTCTGGCAATGCGCAATATTAATTTTGTTCAACCCCCAACACCAAGTCCGACGATTTATTTTCTCCGCCGCTCCTCCGCAAGATGGCGGCGCGTGACGTCAGATGTGCCAAACATATTTCCACCTGGCTTATCAATCACAGCGGCTTCCGCCGATAGTACAACTAGTTTCGTCTATCATGTCTGATTCTGAGTAGACTATAGACTAAAAGCTTTAGGAATCCAAACTATAACATATAATAAGTACCCTGTATCAAGATTGATGCAAAAAGTGAAATTTGACCTTTTTAGAGAGGTTTAGAAAAATAAATGGTGGATGGGAATTTGTTCAATGCCTAACATATTTCCACCCGGCTTATCATGTCTGATTCTGAGTCGGAGGCCACCCAATATCTGGAGTATGTTGTCGACATCCAACCATATATATACGAGCCTCTGATGTCGAAGAGGAAATACAAGGAAACGTCACCTGATATCACCGATGAAAGTGCTGATGGTGATGATTCAAGTTCGCCATCTGAGGAAGAGGCCGAGGGTGCTGAGAATTGGTGTAGATGTGGAAACTGCCAGACCATGCCTACAAGCCGAGAAAACAAGTGCTGCCACAACTATGGGAAAGTGAAGGAAGAGATGGGAGAAGAAGTCTGTAGGACGTTCGACATTTTCCGTTATGAGTGGAGGAGCGATGAATGAGCTGCAGATAAACTACAATGCTAACAGTGAATTAGCCCCGAGCGAAAAATGCTAACCTATCACTCCTAGCGCCCTTATTATTTATCCTAGCTCCACATCCAACACATTGTTTATGATCGTAAAGACACAGAATCTAACGGTGCCCACCTCTATAAGCAATACAACTGCAATTCCGTTATCTGCGTTATCTGCTGTGCTCCGTGCGCTTTGAAATCTAATCAAAAGTTGTTTACCTCAATTCTTTGGCGTTTCTGCATCGCCCGGCTCTTTCGTTCTTTCAGTGGTTTCTTGTGCTGAAATATGGAGGGGACGGCTCCGGGTTTCAGCCTCCGACGTGCTATTAATGCTTCTCCACCAACAGACTTCATGATAGCAGGATCAACGTCGTATGCATCACACGCGAAGTGGTCAGAACACAACTTGCTCCATTTTGTCGGTTGCCATCCAACACGATTCACTAAAAAAATAATTGTTTTGCGGATGATTTGGTCTTTGGGAAATGCATGTAAAACTCTCCCAGATCCCGCACCGTTCGTACAACAAAAAGCTCAACAATAACCCATGTTAATTCAGTTTTCTTTTCGAAAAACATGTGACCGAGACTGCCGAGTCGGGATATTTGGTCCAGAGACTGTTTGGCCACTATTACGTCGCGCGCGCGGAGGCTGCTGGGAATTACATGTCAGAAATTCAGACGGCTTTGGGTCGAGTTTTGGATCAATAAAAAGCTTTTTTTTGGGTGTATTATCTCGATTTAAATAAAATAGAAAATACAGTCAGTCTTAAAAACAACATTTCTATAAAAATGTAGCATATTTGGAAGCTTTGCATTTGATCTTTAAGTACCATGTTTTTCATTGAAACTCCCTCTGGAGGGAACTTTGAGATTTTAGACTTTGCGGACCATTTACATGCACATAAACCTACAGTATATAACACACTACAGGGAAGGGAAACCCCTAAAAGCAGAATAGAGCCTCTTGATGAAATTCCATGATATCAGTTTCATAGTCCTGCTTTTAAAATGGATTTAGTATTCAGAATACTGTTCTGAGTGCACAGCCATTCACTTCATCTGTCTTTTTATAAAACAGCATCGCTTTGTTCTCTCATAGGCTGCAGTTTTTTATTTCCCACACCACTTTGAGGTCAAGTAATTTCCCTTCACCTTTGAAAAAGCACCCCCAGCATTTGTCTCTTTCTCAGATAAGGACCAACATAAATATGTAGCCTGAACTCAGCTGAGTAATACCTCAACCTCACTGTCTTTCATCGCTGTTTTCTTCCAGCATAAATTGTAAGTTAACAGGAATTCTACTTTTACTTATGTACTTGTGTAAACAATATGAGTGCTGGTTAACGGGGTATAATAAAGGGATGCATGTTACCATAAATAGGAATTCAGGTGTGCATACGTGTGTTTGATTAATACCGACTTATTTAAAACGTGCATCTGCTTTGATAAATGGGGCCATTGGTTGGCATCTGCAGTGCATGGTGGGAAGTATGTGGGAATTTGAGGTTTAATTGAACAAATTATCTTGTTTCGGTGTGCCTCGACGCTGTGTACCTGCACGGATGCCTGCATGTTTGCTCACCTCCCTGTGTGTGTGTGTGTGTGTGTGTGTGTGTGTGGTGTGTGTGTGTGTGTGTGTGTGTGTGTGTGTGTGTGTGTGTGTGTGTGTGTGTGTGTGTGTGTGTGTGTGTGTGTGTGTGTGTGTGTGTGTGTGTGCGCGCGTGGGCACGCGTGCGTATGTGTTTGTGTGTAAATTACATTTGGATTCTGGAGAGCGAGGTGGGGGGGCAGCGAAGGAGAGACAGGGAGGAGTAAATATGTTGAGACTAAGGTAAAAAAGAGGAATAGTTACAGAAACATGGGCATTGTATACCATCGTTTGGGGATGTGTGCTCATTTTCAGGTTCATCTCGTATGTAGTGTCTCTACAGCGACATGTCTCCATGCTTTAATGTTCAAAAAGCTCTTTATGTTTCTCATACTGCCTGTGCTGCAGCACCTCTTTTCACCCTCTGTCTGAAACCAGAGCCCAGTCTGCTCTGATTGGTTAGCTGGCCGGCTCTGTTGTGATTGGTCAACTGCTTAGAGAAGGCCCACCCCTCAGCCTATCACGAGCAATGTGCAATGTGTTGGAGCGATAGCTAAAGCATAATAGGGCCTCTAATCATGTTCCTGTTATTACATATTTTACAGTTACTCAGATATTTTAATGTATTTTTTAGTTGTTTAAATGAAATTAAAGTAAATGCATGTAATGTAGAAGAGACAGAGTTAGAGGCAGAAATAAAACACAGCCATTTTAGCAGCAGGGCTCTTCTCTTTTCTCGACGTCAATCCGCTTCTTCTTCTCGAGACAAATGGTTTTTAATCAGAACAAATCCTCCCACCAGACGTACGCTGAGACAGTCTGGACCTGACGGG
>NW_022990055.1:1688388-1747893 GCF_902827175.1 Gymnodraco acuticeps | reverse complement strand
TGATGTAAAACGTTGATCTTTTGCCCTGTTGCTGTTGGCAGTACTGTTCTTTGTGTTCATGCCAATGAAATGTAATTACTGAGCAAGAGGGGAGGTGACAGATATAGAAAAATAAATGGGACAATGGTAGATGCAGCCTTGGTTGCCCCTATTTGTAATTTTTTGCAAATTGCATATTGGATAATAGAAAGCGTTTCAGTGTGAGAGGGAGACTCCCACGTTTTAAACATCTTTCAGCTCGTTAGTTTGTGTGGTGCGAACACAGCACCATAAAGCAGACAGACAATGTTAGCCATTAGCTAGCAGCTAAACAGCCAGGTATATGTCGATGAAGCTGGCAAGCATCATATTTAAAAGAGTCATTTCAGGTATAACTAAAGTACACAATACATAGTGGCAACACTGAGATTTCAACCCAGTCTCACGACATTTCGTGTTATAGTCACAAAATGAATCTATTGATTCGTGTTCACCAACACGATTTCCCCATTGTTTTCGTGTCACACAGAACGATTTTAAAAGCAATGTAAATAATAACAAATTAGAAGGAAAGAAAGATTCAAAAAATACAGATTTCTGAGGCTCTGAGCCCCATTTATTTTCCTCACGGACGGCAAAAACAGTCCGACATTATACGATTTAAAATAAAAACAATAATCGTGGCTTGATATTGAG
This sequence comes from Gymnodraco acuticeps, assembly GCF_902827175.1. Taxonomy (NCBI): domain Eukaryota; kingdom Metazoa; phylum Chordata; class Actinopteri; order Perciformes; family Bathydraconidae; genus Gymnodraco; species Gymnodraco acuticeps. Next base: position 1,747,218 of record NW_022990055.1, on the reverse strand, counting down.
TAAGAAAATGTCTTTATGAACCACACAGCTTCCGGTCTTCTAAGACCCGACCGGACAAAAAGACGTGCTGCAGGCACGAAACATACTACCAATAGAAATACATTGCTTTTAAAATCGTTCTGCGTGACACGAAAAAAAGGGGAAAACAATAGATTACATTAATTCCGGGACTATTCCACGAAATGCCGTGAGACTGGGTTAGAGATTTAGACACAAAGCAACTACTGACACTACCAAACAGCAGACCGATAGTGTTAGCTATTAGCTAGCAGCTTTACAGCCATGTAGGCATATAAGTCGATGGAGTTGGTAAGCATTGTATAAGAGTCAATATATGTTACTGCTATATTTAACAGTATTTTGGCAAAACTCAGAATTTGCCGCTACGCACTAATTGCTAGCACCAAACAGCAGTCATATTTGAGCCATTAGCTGGTTTATTTTGATTAAGTTGGCAAGCATCATATCTAAAGAGTCATTATAAGTATTACATCCACTATATATTAAAGTACACATGATACATAGTGACAAAACTTAGAATTAGCCAATAGCCCTATAGGCGAGCACCAAACAGCAGCCAGACAATGTTAGCCATTAGCTAGCAGCTTAACAGGCAGGTACATTTCAATGGAGTTGGCAAGCATCAGATCTGAAATACTTAAAAAGTGCAAAACTACTACTGAATTTAAAATGTACCAATTCAATAAGCAACTAGCACTTCCTGCTAGGGCCAAACAGGGGACAGACAATGTTAGCCAGAGCAGCTGAACAGTCATATTTTGATAAAGAACTCCTTATATGTATCACTACTTCTATTTGTCACACTATTACACTAGATGCAGAGTGGTCATTTTCAGTATGCTGATGTATATATTCTGTGATTGGAAACACTGATGCAGCGTTTCAATATTGGAGGTCATTGTGTTGGAGCTTATTCCACTTAGTGTTATGGAGTGTCATCACCTACAATATTTCAATCAGGAGAGACGGTTTTGATGTGATGATACATATTTAATGCGCAGATACACAAATGAATGTGACAGTAGTTTTGGCGATTAGGCCCTGTTGTGCAGGAAGTATCATTCGGGAGGGTAGAACCGATCCAATGAAAACCCCCCGGGGTCTAGACACTGGTGGTGGTGAATGGATAGTTGGGTCGGTCTGAGGAGGAGTGGTTTAGCTTGACCCTGGATTTGGAGGGACGGGAGGTGAAAAGGGGGGGAGGAGGGTTGCGTTGAGTCACCTGAAATGACAGCTGTCAGAGGGGAAAGAGCAGAGTTTAAAGGGTTTGACGGCACGCTATGATAGGCTCTTGGGAATAGAGCGAAGTGATTGGCTAAGCTGAAGAGTGACACCCCCGGTCACTTATTGAGAGGAGAGAGAGTAGAAACATGGAGATAGAAATACATGAATGAGTAAAGACGGTCTTCCTGGTTGAACTTGCGCTGAGCTTCATGTCAATAAATATTCTGATAATGTGTTTTAAAATAAAACGTCAAAGATCCGACAGATAAATAGGTGTAGTATAAAATTACCAGCTGTGTGGTACAGTTGCATAATGTGGAAATATTTAACTAAATGCACACAACTAAAATGTCTACAAAATCCACTCTTCAGTTAATGTGATGTTACCTTTCAGTGCATATCGGTTCATCTCTGTCATCTTGTGGTTTAGATTTCCCTCTGAGATGTTCAACAGCTTTTATTCAGATTGAATTAATGCAAATGAGGTGCAGGGATATCTCTTGGCTGATGGGGAGCAGAGGAACCGCAGAGGACAATTTCAGTACATGGCCTTTTTTTCTTCTTTTATAATTCTTCTCTTGCTCATTTAATACCCTTGTCCTTAATATCTTATTCAGCTCATATAAGATCACATATTCCGTCTCCTCTCCTCTGCTGTGGCTTGGTGATGCACACAACATGGCACTGAATCCATCTGAGTGGCACTCTCTAAAAGCACTAAGCGGCTTGTGCTGCTCTTATAAAACACCTGCATATCTGAAAGCCAGCGCACCTCAAGATCTTGCGATATGTTAGTCTGACCTATATGTCTTTTGAAAACCACTGCTGAAGTGAATGCATTAGGATGGGAGCTGACAATACTTTGAAAAAAAATACTTTTTTTATTCAGCATTCTAAAATCTGAGGAGTATAGTATTCAGTGTTTACCAGGGGATAAAAGAAATTCACAAAATACAACATTCCATACAAGCAGTTACATGATGATGGATTTAGCAATGATATAGGTAAAGTTGAATATTATGAACGTGTTGTACGATTTCAAGCCTCCGTCATGATTTTTATTTGAAGTCAACAACAGACCAATATATTGGAAATTACATGTTTATTTTAAGTTAGATTCTTGCTTAATTCAATACACCTTATTTCTTCTGGTACACTTTAGAAGAGAGCTATGTTTTATTGTGTTGCACTGTTGGTGGAGCCTGGGACCTAAGATGTTCATCGTCATAACTACACTGTAGCTAAGTATATATGTATAAAAGCCTTGAACCTTGAATGTAACTGACATTACAGAGTCAGTGCCCTTTTGATGCTCTTAACTGGCGCTATATGGTTTTAATAAAATGTTTAAATAATTGTTAAAAAGTTAACACACCTCACCAAGTATTATACTGTAAAATATCTTAATATAACTTTCTTCCGTGACTTTCATTCTCCATGCCACTGTCCACCTTTTCGCCTCCATCTTTATTTTATTACCCATCACCAGGACTGAGGCCCATTCCCAAACCGCCCCGACCCTACCCCTACACCCTACCCCTCCGTTTGCGCGTTCACGCAGAGGGTCCGCCATATTGAGGGATGTTCCAAAGCAACGAGTGTGGAGGGGGAGTGGGCTATCAAGCCCTCAAACAGCGAGTCTGCATCATGGATGTATAATAAGAACTGGATACAGCGTGGGAGGCGGGGCCTCATTAATTCCTATGAGAGTTGCTCAATGGCGCATGATGACAAAATGGCCCAACTTTTGAGAGAGCGAAACTTCACAGATTACCCGGCATGCCTGAGAAGTACCCGTATGTGCGCTCATAGAGCATGCGCAACTTTAACCATGCCGCCCAAAAGGCTCGTTCACATTAAGCACGTGAATTTGCGTACACGTAACAGCACCGCGCGTTCATGACAGCATGGTACTGGATTTATATTAACGAGGCGGCAGTTAGCAGCTAGCGGCTAGCTAGTAAATTATGCTAAGTTACACATCAATCGTTATGTACTTTTATATTACGCTGACATCAGGATCTAGTGATATCCAAGCAACAGAGCTTCATTTAGCATGATACTTGTGTGGGTTGTACATGAAACCACTTGGTAATATATCAAAATGTATATGTTGAAGCCTGTTATGATCAATTGTGAGTTAAAACGTTATCTAAAAAGTAAAGCTGATGATGGATTACTGTGGTGGAGTTAAAATAACAATAGCCTATTTCTTTTTGAAATGTGATGGAGTAAAAGGATAGTAACTGTGATTATTCATGTTAAGTAGCCCACAAGTAACTAAAACAATTGCAAGTGCAATAAGAAGCTACAGGAACGTTAATCTACGTCGGTAATATTAACTTTATTTAATACAACATTTACGGTACAAGATTTACATCATACAGCCCATGTAGTATAATATTTTACAAATGATGAATTACAGCAAACATGTGCAATATATCCATTATTACAGCTCCGTGGGCTGGCAGTAAGGCGATATGGTCCGTTGTTATTGTGCATCCATGGGTAAAGAGAAACTCATGTAGTGCTGAACACGTAACATGAACGTGCCGGGCGGCGCGGTCCCGTGGGTTCGATGCGCGTTCATAATGCCGAGGGAAATAACTCTCAGAATTACGTTATTAGCACATTTTTACAACTTGAGGAACGAATGTTTTTAATAAGGGCTATACAAACGTTCATACTGGGTAGTTTATTTAGTTTTAAAAAAATTATCCAACGAGTTACAGACCACTCTTTCCCAATGTAAGTCAATGGGAAAAAGTGTTTCCGGGCCCAGCAACCTAAAGGAAGTGTAGTACCGCCGTTTGACCAGCACGAATATTCTCATCAGACTCCGGCGCACTTCCTGGGGGCTTGGTCTACATCGGTGCTGACTTGAGACCGGTCTCTACCTGACCGGAGTCACGCTGTGTGTGTCCGTCAGGAAACACGCTGTTTACAAGTAGTTCCAGCAAACATCCACTGATAAACTGCGATGTTAACAAACTCATGATAACCTCATATGTTTTAACTTATACCTGTGTTTAGTCTAGAAAAAGGTAAATGTGTGCATTTTATTATAAAGTTGTGTATATTTACAGACTGATGCAAAAACTAAGAAGCTTATAAACATCAGGTTTAAAACTAAAAGAGCTTAGAAACACAATGAAAGATGTTGGAGTTTTATTTGAGTTATTCATTTAAACTTTTTGTCTAAGAGAAGCTGATTTGAAACCGTTGTTACATACAGTTACGGCATTTCCTGTTTCTGCCGGAGAGAGGGGAGGCCGTCCCAAAGCTTGCTGCTTTATTTACTCCCTCCATCTGACAGGAGGAGCCTCGTTGAGCTGCCAGTGTGGCTACAGACGGAGTTCACTCCGTCACGGAGGGGTAGGGTCGAGGGAGTGGTTTGGGATTGGGCCTGAGTGTGTCACTGCTATCTTTGACTTCACTTCCTATGCAGAGTTCATGTTTTTCAGAAATGCCACTTTACATTCCAAGTGCCCTCTTCCTTTCTTCCTGCCTCCTTTTTTTCCTCTTCCACCACCTCCTACACTCTTTTTCTCACATTGTCATCAACCGCTCACACTCCTCCCTTTGTCTTATACTATCTCTGCTGTCTCGCTAAAACGTCTTTCTTTCTCTCTGTTTGCCACTCGGTTTTATCTCACTTCTCTCTGGGGTGCAGTCCTCCATAGATGCTAATAATGTTGCTGTGCTAATAAAGGAAGCTGCTATACCATCCAAGTCCAGACACACACACACACACGCACGCACGCACGCACGCACGCACACACACACACACGCACACACAAAGACATCCTTCCTTCCTGTAGTGAAGTTACACAGCTTTGTCTCGTCCGTCTTATTTGCCTCTTTCTAATAGCCTACGTTATTTTATTTAAACAAAGCACACAATTGCTTGTTTCCATTAAATCATTCAGACATTTGTTGTCAAGTAGTTGGATTGTTAATTTAGTCTTCACATTTTTATTTATTTTTGTCATTTCCTTTTCATTGAAATCCGGAGTAAAACATTTGATAATGTAGCAGCATTCAAGGCCTAATTATTTATTTTTTCTTTGCATTTTCTTAATTACAGACTATTATGTATTCACTCCAGCGGGCTGGGAGAGTTTGAGTATTGGTTTAATCACAACCAGAGCCACACAGAGGAATCTTTCCCTGACTGCCTTCACCCCGGCAGAAGGAGCTAATCTATACCAGCTGCCCCTCATAGGCAAATATGTTAGGTTTGCGCAGGACAAGACATATGAATGCGGCTCATTTCATTTTTGAAGTTGACAGTGTAATTTGATCCGCAGCAGAAGGAGGCGGAGAGAGAGGAGATTTGATTGACAAGGAAGCGAGGTGATGGATGGATTGACTGTGTTTAAACACTGAGGTGTTGCATCATATCGCCACTTGAAATATTAGCTTGCAGAGAACGGGGGCGACCAGCGTTTACCATAAAATATTTACAGTAATAGACACCTCTGACTTACAGCCTGTCACATGCTATGTTAACCAGCACCTGCTGTGTGTTTGTGCCGACGCAGAATGACTAAGTTGGTTTAGCTTGATTTTGATCTGTTATATCTTCATATTTCCTGTAGTATTCCTCATGATGAGCTCCTCATTAGCACACTCCACACACACTTACTTTCTCCCACTGTCAGCTGCAAATATTATGATGACAGAGTTTGAATGATGGGGATCTGATATCTTTAATAACCCTCAACAACACACACACTCACACTGTTATTTAAATGAATATTTCACTTCTTTGGCTTCAGTTTACTTGCTGAAGATAAGTAGACCCTTTCAAATGCAAATGCAGACACTCTCACAAACACATGCACATAAGTTGTCTTGCTAGTAACATTAGTTTTAGACTACAAAGAGAAGGGGACTCAGATATTGTACCTTTTTAGTTTAGTGTATTTCTGTGTCTGTGAATTGTCCTTTGCCCATTTGAAAACATGATGTTTATCAGTCTTTAGTTTGAAGTGAATGCATATTTTCTCCTGTTTTTAAAGATAATTTAAACATGCAATTACTTATTTCTTTACTTGCTTTTTGCAACCATGAACATACACTAACATATTTTACATTGATTGAAGTGTTGCTGGTTACCCAGTACCACATTGACATTCATTTGGAATTGTGTTTCTGCCATTTGCAATATTCCACCTGATATTATAATAATAATGATATAGCACTTTTCAAACAGAAAATAAGGCTGAATATATAAGCTTACATGCAGGATGTGTAAATGATAAATAAAGGACTCCAAGAAGGTGAAATAGGCAAGATGATAAATATAATAAAATAATCAAAAAGTTAACAAAAGAGAATTCACTCAATAAAGTAAAAAAGAAAACAATACAAAAATGCAATAAAAGGATAAATAAATGTAAAAAAGTGTAATTAGGTTCAACTTAATATTATTGCTTTCAACTAACCTAATAGAGAGAAATGTGTTGACATAATACATTTAATTAAAGTCAACGTTTCAGTTTTACACTGTATAATGTTTACAGCGTTTTCCATTTGAATATTTCTCAGAAGGGCGTTTCAACATTTGGAAGTGTTTTGGATAAAAGATGCTTCTCCAATTTTATTTTGGGGGAATATTTAAAATGCACAGGGACACAAAACAGTGTTATAAGAATGCCAGACTATTAGGAGCTTTGTTTAGGGTTAGTATAATATCTGTACCCTGCTGGCCATATGATAGAATGCAAGGCGTGTAAGGTGTTAAACTTGCATTATTTCAAATGTAACTCTTCCACATTGGCTTCACTTTTTAGAGTTCCTGCCCCGTTTACCTTGGCCTTCTGCCAACAGAATCTATGACCCACTTTACAATAGTCTATCTTGACAATGTTTGCTACCTTTACCTCAATGGATTTGTTGCTCCTTTTCTCCCCATTTCATTGCTTACCACTCCACTTAACAAGGCACACGATGTCCACACACCGAGCTGTTACATAACACCTGCTGAGACTCGATTGATTGTCGTATGGCCGAAAATGCAGTGAACAATTACAGTCAAACACAATTGCACAGCTCTGATTGTCAGTTTGGAGACAGTGAACCCATAAAAGGCTTCCATTTGTCTTTTCTACAATAATGTCACATATGTTATTCATTAATATGTGTGTCGCCATGCAAACGGGGCGCACCTGAAAAGGAGAATGTGCTCCGTGTTTGTCCCCAGTGCTGTCTAAATAAAGGTTGAATGAGTGAATATCCGTAGCTCGGTATTCATTATACTGTGAGGAATGCGTTGTGCCTCATCAGCATATTCCCCAGCTGGTTGCCCTCGGCGAGCTGTTGTCTTCGGGGTGTGGTGCCGAGGGAGCAGATATGGATGGAGCGTTGCTGAGCCACTTTAAACATTTGGAGCTGCATTTGTTTTAAGCAGATAACTACATACTGTACTGCGGGAGGGGGGGGGGAGGAGGACGGTAGATCAGTGAGGTCAATGTATGGCTAGTTTCAGAGCCAGATATACACATAAGAACCCCATAGAGCTAGGCTAGGGGTGTCCAAACTTTTTTCACAGAGGGCCACATACAGAAAAATATACGAAGGGCTGGGCCACTTATAGAGGTATATTGCCTCGTAAGTTAAGCTAGCAAAATGTAGGTAAATTAGGCTTGATACATGAATATGCTTTAAGAAAAAAAACGCCTACATCGCAACTCTCTAGGGTTTCATTTATCTTGTTGGAAACTCATCCCTTAAAACAGAAGCCTCAGAGTGATTAAGTGGAAACATGAAGGCTCTATTTCAAGCTTGTTATGTAAATAAGTTATTGGGCATTTTTTATCAACTAAGTTTTGTTAGAAAATGTTTTCAACATGAATTGACTGAATGTATTTTAAAGGTGGGCTTATTAACACATGAATACTACTTTGTAATATATTTTTAAATATATATTTAAGAAGTACAATATCAGAAAAGCACAAGTTTCATTTGTGGGCCATATTTCATTATACTTTTTGAATTTGCAGAGGGCCGATTCAAAATGGCACGCGGGCCGCATTTGGCACCCGGTATTCCAATGTTAGTGTAATTCTTCAATTCAGTTCCACTATTAATACCTATTTAAAACAAATTACATATATAATGGCCTTAACTTTAAAAATAAGTGCTGTCACCTGTCCTTCTGGACAAATATATCTTCTGTCTCACATTTGCTACTAGCTCAACATGTTGAGGGAGCAGGAGCGTCAGTTACGTGTGCTAAGATGTGATAGCTGCTTCCCCTGGTGCCATTTCATTGCAGTTTCATGACAAGACCAGCGATCCTATATAAATATTACACACATACAGTACAGTATGTGAAATAGGTTACCTGGACTGGATTTGGCGATCTTGACTATAACATATGACTGAAATCATACAGAAAAGACATTTATAACAGATAAAGGGAGAAATCGTAGCTACAATACATGTATTTTATTGTATTTTCAACTTTTTCTACTTCTACTTTACATCTATAGATATCAGTTGAGGCAAAAATTACATTACATCGCATTTAGCTGACGCTTTTATCCAAAGCGACTTACAATAAGTGCGTTTGACCAAGAAGATACAAACTTGAGGAAAACAGAATCATATAAGTACATCAGGTTTCATAGAGCCAAACATTTCAAGTGCTACTCAACTGGCTATAAATAAGCCAGTCCTTTATTAGTATATAAGTGCTCTGTTAGCAGTTCTTTGTTAGTAATTCTATCGCTCGAAGTGGAGTCGAAAGAGATGAGTTTTCAGTCTCCCCCGGAAGATGTGTAAGCTTTCTGCTGTCCTGATGTCAATGGGGAGCTCATTCCACCCTCTTGGAGCCAGGATAGCAAACCCACGTGTTTTTGCTGATGGGAACTTGGGTCCCCCTCGCAGCGAGGGTGCAGCGAGCCGTTTGGCTGATGCAGAGCGGAGTGCACGTGCTGGGGTGTACAGTTTAACCATGTCCTGGATGTAGGAAGGGCCAGATCCATTCGCAGCATGGTACGCAAGTACCAGTGTCTTGAAGTGGATTCTAGCAGTTACCGGAAGCCAGTGAAGCGAGCGGAGGAGCGGAGTGGTGTGGGAACATTTAGGAAGGTTGAAGACCAGACGAGCCGCTGCATTCTGGATGAGCTGCAGAGGTCGGATGGCACATGCAGGTAGACCAGCCAGGAGGGAGTTGCAGTAGTCTAGGCGTGAGGTGACGAGAGCCTGGACCAGAAGTTGCGTCGCTTGAGGAGTTGTTTATTTTAGTGTGGTTCTGTAAGTAGGTTAGTAGGTTAGTAGGTTAGCAACCAGCCACATACATTTCATAAACAACATTTATACCTTGGGGGAATATCGACTTGTGATAAATGTATGTTTAACACACTGAATTTGAATTCTAAATGTGGAAAAGATATCCACACAGTGAATCATTGATCCTTTGGAACACACAATAGTAGTCCGGCAAAACATTTTCAGAAATTCTTTTAGCATTGTCTCTTATGTCCATTACCTGTACTTCTGTTTCTCTCCCACTATCTCTTTCTCCCTGTCTTAGTTTGTCAAACTCATCCTCTGTATCTCCCTCTCTAACATCCTCTTTGCTTTACTTTGTGAATTCATTTTGATTTCTCTGACTTGTAATAAGCTGAGTCTGCTGCTACAGTTTACCTGCTTCAGTGTCACGGTTTCCTTTTTCTACTGCTCTTCGTTCTCATGCTGTGTGTCTTAAAGAGTCAAAAGGACAGATAGTGAAGGAGAGGGAGAACAGAGAGAGGATTATGTTACACAGACCATGACTGTGAAAAATAGACGTGTGCAGAGAAAGAGAAACAATTCCATATTTTTCTTGGTATGGCGCTTCTCCCTGGTTGGGCAGAGATAGTGGGGATCAAAGCTGGATTCTTGGATCAGAGTTTCACCTTAATGTTGTCATCCGGGGAGCTTAGAGGCCGAGCTGTCGTATCGCAGCCTCAGTGATGACGGACCTTACTTACACACACACACACACACGCACACACACACACACACACACACACCCACACACACACACACACACACACACACACACACACACACACACACACACACACACACACACACATACACACACACACACACACACACACACACACACACACACACACACCACACACACACACAGGATCTATCCCACGCAGGGGGGGAGTGGAGTGTGTCGGGCCTCATGGGGTAAAACAGTCGCAGCATGTGGCCAAAGACTGAGTCCTTATGTTATCTATGTGAATGGCATCAAGCGTAAAATGAAGTGGCATGTTTAGGTATACTTTTGTATTCTTTCTCCTCTAAATCTTCATTTAATATACATACAAGGCAGGAGAAAACAAAGTAAGTTGAACCGAGCGGGCAGAAAGTAAATGTAAAACTACCAACTTCATGATAAATAATTTCAAACTGCGTAACAAAAAAGAATTCTCCATAAATCTCATAGTACGAATTAAACAAAGTTATTGCAATGAAGTTCATTGTTGAAGAGATTTAACCCTCTAATTGTAATCTCCAATATATGAAGGGCTCAAAATGTGCAATACAGAAACCTTATGTCATGCATTTTGTAAACTCATTTTCAAATGTATTTTGTTTTTATAATTGCTCTCCGTAAAATCATGTATCAAACAAGGTAGGAGGTGAGGAAATGAAATTAGCAATACAAGTGTTAATAGCTTCCCCACAGTGTTGAATCACATAATCTTCTCATTTAAATGCATCAAGAAGTCAGAGTATTATATTTGAGTTAACCTTGAATGTGTTTAAAACGTGTGATGTTTGATAAACCCCCCCTGGGGTCTGGACACTGGTGTTGGTGGAGGCATGGAGGGATTGATGGAGGTCGGTCTGAAGAGGAGTGCTTTTAGCGTGAATACGGAGGTGTAAGGAGGGCTGCGTCGAGTCACCTGCAATGACAGCTGTGAGGAGGGGAGAGCGCAGATTTAAATGTTTAACGATGCGCTATGATTGGCTTGTGGGAATAGTGACAAAAGTGATAGGTTTAGCTGATTGAACCCCTATGGCTGATTGGTAGGGGTGAGCGTAGTAAGTAGGAAAATGTAAATGACAGGATATAAAGACGGTCTTCCTGGATGAACTTGCACTGAGCTTCATTAGTTGCTTCAGTTCTACCTGCCATATTTCTATATAATGCTTGCAGTAATTCGACCATTTCTTTGCTTTTATTAGCTTGCTACTTCTCATACTGCTCTCTTGGATACCTGCCTAGGCTGATAGCCATTATGATAATCATAACTGTGAAGCAATGGACGTAGAGGATGTCGGTGTACCGTGATGGGGTGTCCTTCATTAAGGTGCCATCTCAAACCTGGAGGTATTTCAAATGAAATGTGTGTTTCACATGAAGGAGGCTGAGTGTGTGCAGTAGTCGGATGACTCCATGTATGTAGGTAGTATCTTATCATCCACGGCAGCTTTACTACCACATCCACTCACTGTTAAGAACACAGTGTCAGCAAATCTGTAAATCATCTATTCTATACTGCTGCATTACTAAGGCTAACAGAGCAGGACCCATCATGTGCAAGTGGGTTTAAAACTGCGAGTTTAAAAAGAGGCCCTTTTATGCTTTTTCTGGGGGTTTTCCCGTAGTGTGTTTTATTGATTTGTGTGCATGGTCTGCAAAGACTAACATCTCACCAGATGGAGTTTCTCTCCAACACACTAAATACAGCAACATACAACATTTGTATTCTATATTTTAATTGTATTCTCTTGGATCAGTCTTTTTTTGTATGTCAAATTACCTAAGGTGAATTAATCTAAAAGTAAAATATCCTGGCTCCAAGATGGTGGAATGAGCTCCCCATTGACATCAGGACAGCAGATAGCTTGCACATCTTCCGGCGCAGACTGAAAACTCATCTCTTTTGACTCCACTTCGAGCGATAGAACTATTAACAAAGCACTTACATACTAATAAAGGACTGGATTACCTAAAGCCAGTTGAGTAGCACTTGAAATGTTTGGCTCTATGAAACCTGATGTACTTATATGATTCTGTTTTCTTCAAGGTTGTGTCTTCCTGGTCGAATGTACTTATTGTAAGTCGCTTTGGATAAAAGCGTCAGCTAAATGCAATGTAATGCAATGTAATGTTAAATAAAGTCAGTCTTAAATGTTTTTGCTAAACCAGGCTTAGCTCAAACATTACCTAAGACTAGAATCAAGTGAGAATAAGAATAGAAAAAAGTAAAGAAATAACATTATTATTAAGTCTTTAGATATTTAAATTCCATTTTCATATGCATAAGCGAATGCAGATGTGTTGCTCTTGCGTGTGTGTATGGGTGTGTGTGTGTGTGTGTGTGTGTGTGTGTGTGTGTGTGTGTGTGTGTGTGTGTGTGTGTGTGTGTGAGTGTGTGTGTGAGGGGAGGGGGAGCCCTGTCCTGCTGCCCCTTCTCTGTCGGAGAACTAATCATTCCTCCTGCCTCGCTCTTTGTGATTGCCAGCCCATCTTTGCACTGCAGCTAAATTGAATCAATTAAAGTCTTTCTTGTACATGGCCGCCGTCGCTTCCACGCGATTAGGCTTTGATCAAGGAATACACAAATAAATAAACAAGTCGGTGGAAAGGGAATACAAAAGGACTGAACTCAATTAAACATTAGGAGGGGGGCGTGCAGTCTGTGGGTGTCAGTTAGATTGTGTGTGTGTGTGTGTGTGTGTGTGTGTGTGTGTGTGTGTGTGTGTGTGTGTGTTTGTTTGTGCATGCGTGCGTGCGTGCGCGTAGGAAAATGTACCATATTTGTTTATGTGGGGAGTCTGCACATACTGTTTGAAGTATGCATGTGTCGTGCATGTGTGCATATTTAGAGCGGGATGCTACTTGTGAACTGATGACATCATGACAGAATACATTTGCCTCTGCATTTGTATGCTCTACATTTGGCATAATTATTACAAGACATGAATTAAAAATAATCTATATTTCCATGAATTAATAACCCATTGCATAAGTTTTACTTTAACTTAAGAACCATTCTTAGGAGTCTTTTTATCTCTGTCATTTATGAATAGAGACCTTCTGGTTACTATAATGATGTAGTTATAATATGCAATTGTGCATAAATATATCTCATAATGGTCATATTAATCTAAATCCTTATGTACCGTAATATGCAATATAAATGCACGTTATTTTCTGTTATCATAATGAAAATCCTGTCCACTTTTGTTGTGTGACGGCAGCATTATTAAACACGTGTTTAAAATTGTTAATTGAAAAGAAATAGGTAATGTTTAGGGAAAAGATCATAGTTTGTTATGTGATTGAGGTAATGTCTAAAAGTCATTATGTATACATAACTTTATGCATTAATGCTAACTTAAAAAAATACTTAAAATAGGTAAGTTAGGTCAAGTGAGTTGAGAATTCCTTCCTGCCTATAAAGATCACATGAGAATACAGATCAATTCACCACAAATATAAGATTTGTTTGTACTTGTTTTGAATTGTTTTATTAATGGAGGCATAAATAGCCATAAACAGTCAAGTGCGTTAACAAGTGCGATTTCCAAATGTGAACTTACATTGCCTGGAATTTCTTGAGTGTAACTCCAGTTATGCAGTTTTGCAAGAGGGAGTTAGGTAAGAGTCCGAGGTAATAGTACAGTATTTCGGAGTAGTGCCGATCTTCCACACAAATGTGCCAAAGTTACTGTAACACACAACAACTCTATTCAGAAAGATTGAGAAACAGCTACGTACATCTGGTAATAGATCACCTTATGGACTTGTTGCTTCTTCTACTCACTTATTCTTTGTTCCCGTCATAATTACTACGGCCACTAGAGGTCGTCGCCTCAATATGTTCACACCCCTGGCAGTGATCGACCTTAACCAATAGATGCTTACGACCTTCTGAGCCACATACAAAGTAGAGTAGGGCCGTACCACCACAAATCTATCTATCATTTGAAGCGGTGAGCATTCTTTCATGATGGCTCACCATGCAGTGTACGTTTATTCACAGAGAAATGATGGGCCCATTCATGTACTTGCTCAGAAGCATTACTCCGGTCTGTATCCGTGTGGCCTGAATGCATCCCTTTGGAAATGAAGTGTAGTGTTGACTGACAATGGCTTACAATGAACACTCCATTTAACCGCACATTGGGACGATGCGAGAACATGAAAGATGACAGGGGAGGAAATATGCGTGGAGGTTCATGGGAGGGGTTGGTGGGCGGGTGGGTCGGGCGACTCCCTGGACGCCTGTAGGAAGTAATGGAGCTTTTAGCATGGATCAGAAGGAGGGGGAGGAGGTGATCGTGGCAGTAGTGGGGGTGGGTGTTGGATGTGAAATGGCTCTAAAAGACAGGAGATCCCTTGTGGGTATATTCTAGGATCCTTGTCTTATTAAAACATTCATATCTCGCTACCATTGGATATCTATGCAACTGAATTGAGCGGGAGTTCCTCACAGGTTTAATTGGATGGGGGAGGTAAAGATGGAAGTGGAGTTAGACGGATGCTAGGATGGAGGGGAAGTGGTTTTGTTTTTGACATATTTTACGAGCCCTTGCAAAGACCACAGTTTCGAGCATCAATGAATAGCTGCCTTTCTATTACTTACTTCATTCCTATGTTGCAGTGTAACGTGTTTCCCCCCTAAGTTCATTGCAAACAAAACATATTGGGGTGAAGAAACACAAGGTCACAGATTTGAAACAAACTATCAAACTCATTTGGAAAAGGAAACTAAGATACCAAAATGATTACCCAAACTGTCTGTTGTGTAGTTTTGGGTCATCAGCAATCCTGTCAAAAAATGGAAAACTACATTTGCTTTAATACAGTAAACTGGCAATTTGTTTATGGCTTTTTTACACATACTCCTGTTATTGTCCCAATCTGACATTGCTCTTGCCATGTTACTTTGTTGAGCTGTAACAATACAAATGTTGCCAAAACACAAATAGGATGGTTGTGATAAACCAAAAGTAAGTGTATTGTACAGGAAGGCCTTTCTGTGAAAATAACCACGCTGAACAGAACTTGAACACCTCATGACCAGCCTGCTGTACATTATCCTGCTGATAACACGGCTACATACTAAATCAACAATTCCATATAAAGTATTAATTTAAAATGTGTATTAGTTAGATACAAATACAAGCGGATCTATTGAAAATGATTTCATTGTTTTAATCTAAACAAATTGTCTGCTATTCGTTTGCTGATCTAACTGCATCCAATAGCCTGTTATTCATAGCAGTGGTCTATTATAAAGGAATTACAGCCGATAAGAAATCTGCAAATAACAAAAATGTTTCACGTCAAAGCATCTCTATTTAAAAAACACAATATTCTTTTACAATACATGATGAAGCATTTTCCATCAGGGATTGTTACTTTAAATGAATATGTGTTAGTTAGATGCAGAGCAGGACAACAATGGCTGAGTTATTGCAGAACTGTAATTATTTATCTTCATAAAAACATTTTCGGTCTCTGAAAATATAAAACATCTGATTTGTGTGGGCCAACTGAGAGGATTTTGAAAGTTATCCATTTGTTCTACAGTACACTTGGTTTAGACAATACAAATCCATTTAACTTGGAATAAACAAAGAACTGTTTTCATGACACTTGACTTGTCATCATCCTCCTACAGCAAGTTCTATTTGAGGCTGGATCATAGTGTTAAATGAGATTCTCTCCCAAACGAGCCTGCCTGTGTTATATTCAGCGTATCCCCACTCTAAGTGGCTCTACGGGGCAATAACTCTTGTTTTATTGCAGCAAATTATCTAACATCCAGGCTTGTTGGTTTGTACAAGAGAGAAATATGTCTCGTTATCTACAGACAGTTATGGTTGGATGATCCGAAAAGAGATGTTTGTTTATTTTATTTTAATCATGGAGATGAAAGAGAAAATAAGTGGAAATAAACAGATGAACCCCAACAGACCTACAGTATGAATACAATATATTTCTTTTGAGAAAAATAAAAGCTCTTCAAATGATTTCACTCTTTGTGAAACGTGTCTGAAAATCCATTTCAAGTGATTTTTTGGTGCTTTTTAACATTTCTTTAGTCTGATTATTGCTTATTTGTCAATGTTGGTCTTGTGATAAAAATGTCGAGGCAAACTCAAAACTGCTTCTGATAATTACAGATCACGACATCACAAAAAGGTTAACAGCTATTTGCATATACAATAATCATCTTTTAACAATTTCACTGTGGCTATATTTAAGTTACATTTCAGCAATGATAAAAAAACAAACATTGTATTTATTTTATTTTAGACAAATGAGGATGAAATAGTTCACTTGTGATGTATGCTCATACCTTATTAGAGTATTTTTTCTAACATTAATTATTTGCTTTAAACTTAATATCTTTTGTATATTTCTATGTTAACTCGTGTATGGCTTATTACGGCACAACAATACTGGTTTACTATTTCACAAACAGGAAGCCCTGTACTTTGTTCATTTGAGAAGTGTTTTGTTAATACATTGTACCAAATCAGCAGACACAATATTTATGATTTTCTTCACTTGCTCAATTTTCATTCACTTGCACTATTTTATGTCTTAAGTATATTGCAGGTAGAACTTTTAGGAAGAACATGGGACAATAGATTTGTATTGCCAACACAAAGCTATTGCATTATGACAGTACAACGTTTTAAAATAAAGGATATTGCTCTTGCTATTACATTTTTATACACGTATGTTGGTTGTAGTTGTGTAAAGTAATATTATTGCTATTACTAACAAAAAGAAGGATAAGACTCCTAACACCCCCTCTCTTCTGTGTCCTCTCATGCAGGCTTCCTGAGTACAGGTGACCAGGCAGCTAAGGGGAATTACGGTTTGCTGGACCAGATCCAGGCTCTGCGTTGGACCAGTGAAAACATTGCAGCCTTCGGCGGCGACCCGTTACGTATCACCGTGTTTGGCTCTGGCGCCGGAGCTTCCTGTGTCAACCTGCTCACTCTGTCTCACTACTCCGAGGGAAACCGCTGGAGCAACTCCACCAAAGGTAAAAAAAGAATCACAACTTACCAGGGAATTAACGTTGGGACCTTTGTGTCTATTTAAGTATGCATGCCGTGCTCTGTGACCATGAGGGCTTAGTGCAGAGGAAACTCAATCGTTTGGCAGATGCTGTTTTTTTGGTCTTCATTGGAGCCATTGTTTTCTCATTTTCTGGCTGCTCCTGTATTTGACTATAACTCCACAACAATCGTGATGATGACATCATTGGCCACCTGGCCAAGCAAACTGATACCAAAGAAAAACTCTCCAGAAGTGAAATAAACATTTCCTACCAAGCATGGTGTAGTAGATGACCCATGACTAACTAGAACGAGTTGTCTCTAAAGGCAGGGAGACACACACTTCAAAAATCTGATCTGAATAATAATTCATGTAATGATGTAATTTGATCCGTAATTATTTCTTTATCTCATAATAATCTTAATAAAAATCCAGCTTTGATAGAGGCCATCTTCCGAACGACCAATATGCTCATGTTTGCATAAATATATGAAGCAGACATGAGGTTGGTAAAAGTTATTATTATTTAGTCTGTTTCTCTTATTATTACAATTGACATTTAAACATATAGACGTTGGTTTTTATCACAGTTGTAAGGCACAGCTATGTTAAAACTACTCTGACTTACAGTGGTTGTATTCATCAACCTGTCACCCAGTGCTCATTGATGAGTTTTTAGAAAACAGATAATAACCATCCTTAACTTTTCAAGATAAAGATGATAGATTAATTTTGCATATTTAGTCTACCCAGGTAATAAAAGAAATGCTGGCATCTTTAGAGGGAGTGTTTGGTCCCTGAACCTTACTTTCCTCACCTCGATGTCCTGCCTGATTTTAGGATAATTATAGATGCTGTTTTTGTCTCCAGGACTGTTCCAGAGGGCCATCGCCATGAGTGGCACGGCTCTGTCCAGCTGGGCGGTCAGCTTTCAGCCAGCCAAGTACGCCCGGATGCTGGCCCGTAAGGTGGGCTGTAACCTGGAGGACACTGTGGAGCTTGTGAGCTGCCTGCAGAGAAAACATTACAAAGAGCTGGTGGATCAAGACATCCAGCCGGCTCGCTACCACATTGCCTTTGGACCTGTCATTGATGGAGATGTTATACCTGATGACCCGCAGATACTCATGGAGCAAGGTATCAATTCCCTTTGTTTGGAAGTGCAATGTGTAAGATAAAACATTGAACAATGAACATTATCAACAGATTATAAAGGGGGTATAATAGAGATGTTATGTCAAAGACATGGATGTATTGTGTTGCAGAAATATCTACTGAAGTTTGCATGCTAACTCCCTAGCCCAGGCCCGACCTTTCTTGTAATACCACTTGTTCCTCTAGAGGCAATAGTGAGTCACTGTAGCGTCCAGTCTGCCCTCAGTCCATTAAAAAAACAGCTTTTCCCATTTAATATAAAACACATGATTCCTGCAAGTTGTATGGTTTGTTTCGGGTATAGAGCTTTTTTTAGCAGTTAGCTCATTTTCAGCCAGAGCTCCCTTGGCTCTTGGTTCTCATTCCGCTGGATCATCAAAGTTTATTTTGCTGTTGTAACACAAATTAGACTCAGCACTTGCCCGGCCCATGTGACTCCCAGTGCTTCGAGTGCCGAGTCCAAGCTGCCACAGCTGCTAACTGAAGCTCGGTCCCCGAAGCCGCTTCACGTCTCATCCCAGCAAATCAGTCCTATAGTGCAGCTCCCACTGCCAAAGTGAACACACAAAGTTCAAGCCATACATGGTTTTAAGAGAGCATTTTTTTGGGCTGTCTCTCAGATTTGTGGAACATTTGGAATGTTCTTTGTGAAACACTGCCCTCTCTTTCTTTGGAGTGGCTAGGATGAGACGTGAATCTTACGAGATATTCCCATTGCACCTTTAATAGTCATAAATGTTCAACAATATCTTTATCCTATATTTATTCTGTTTCACTACCATCTGCACCATCTCTTTCCAGGTGAGTTCCTGAACTATGATATTATGCTGGGAGTGAACCAGGGCGAGGGCCTTAAGTTCGTGGAGCTTATCGTGGACAACGAAAACGGCGTTCAGGCAAACGACTTTGACTACGCCGTGTCCAGTTTTGTGGATGACCTTTATGGCTACCCAGAGGGTAAAGACATCCTCAGAGAGACCATCAAGTTCATGTACACAGACTGGGCCGACAGGCACAACCCAGAGACCCGCAGGAAAACACTGCTGGCCCTTTTCACCGACCACCAGTGGGTGGCGCCAGCTGTTGCCACAGCTGACCTGCACTCCAGCTTTGGATCACCGACATACTTCTATGCCTTCTACCACCACTGTCAGACAGAACAGGTGAGTCTCTTGATGTCTACGTAATGCTACATACAGTATCAGGGTATATGCAGGAATCCTGAAGTCCAATGTAATTCCTTTTAAGACCTTTTTTAAGACCCTTTCCATACATTTTAAGACCTCATCGCCACTTCGAGTTTTAACCGGTTACCATGGCGACACACTTTACCTCACATTTACTATATACAGTATTGATTGTCCTTTCTCCTTATCTTCCAACCATGTGGACGCAGACTTGCATTTCCCCATAACGATGTTTAACAACCGGCGTAAACGGAGCTGCGCGCTATCAAGCAGTGAGCGCGCGATGTCCTGTTCAGATGAAGTCAAACCCAACGGGATGCCATAAATAAACTACACAGAATCACACTACACACCTACGCAATGATTACATTCAGGCAAACTGTAGAACACAACCTCTTTGGACCATTTATATACCAATTGAAAACAAGCTACAAAATGTAATACCTTGGAAAATGCCGTTTAATACTTTTTAATAGCCTTAATTTTCGCTAAATTGATTTATCAACTTATAATACTTTTTAAGACCCCGCGGACACCCTGAGTATCCTTTATCAATCATCAATATGATCAAAGTTACACAATGCTTCTGGTTTGTTCTTAGTCCTCCTGGATAAAGCTGTCAGTTTCTGCTAAAAGAGACAAACGTAGACAATGACATTATCTAAGAAAACACAGACATGGTAGAGTAAGATGTATGGACCCCTGGTACATGTAGCTATCATTTGAGAGCAACTCACTGCATCAATGAAAATGCTTTCAAGAGGTATCATTTCAGATCATTGAATTTTAACCAAGATTTCTCTTTTGTGCAATCCTAAGAAGTATTGGTACTGGTATGTGCTACATAACTACATCAATCAATAAAAGCAAAGAAGAATGACACAAAAACCACTCGTAAATGGACTTATTCCTTGAACAACCTTACAAATGTTTAAGACAACTGCTCCCTTGAACTGCTATGGGGGATTTTTTACTGACACAAAATAGAAGAAGAAGAATACATTTGCATGAACTAAAAGGACTTTTTTGTTTAAAGAACACATTTGAATTTTAATCAAACCGATACAAACCGCACAACTTCATTTAAACACATTTTAACTTGTTTTACCAGCCACAAATAGTACAACTTTACAGATTGTATTTCAGCCTAGCTAACAGCATGCACATTATGCATGCGGATTGCTCAGATTCTTCACTGAACATACAAGGAACTGCAGCTCATCCTGGGTCTTTTGCCACCCCAGTTGGACATTCCTCGAGCAAAGTAAAAATTGAGTCAATAAATGTGGATCTTCTCCTCAGTTTGATGCATCTGAATAAACCAGATTCAAGTCATGTTTTTGCATTTATTTATGTCTTGACTTGTTTGCCATTGCCCAGCCTCTGAAGTTTCATCAGCTTTGACCCACCTTGAGGCTTTAAGTGTATCCAACAGAATCCTCATACACAATTAGATGTTCTATAAATACTGTAATACAACGAGACTGTCACTGAAAAGCAGGCTGCCACACGTTGCTTTAGAATAAGCGTCTTTGTATCACATTTGGGTACTAATGTGCTTCAGATTGTTTTGAGCACAAAACTTAAATGCTTTACGGCATGGCAAATTGCCCAAAAGTACATTGAGAAAGCATGTCTATATTATTCTAGTTACATTATTGTAACTGACCAGTTTGCACCCTTATACCCTCAGAAATGTCCTTTAGGTTTGGCTTCCTAACTCCTAGGTCAACTTATTACTACTTTCTGCATATTTGTTTTTCTTCTAATTATGCCATCGTGAAAGAAAGTTAGCAGTAGCAATTGAATCCACATATTTTCTTAAGGCATATTTTTCATTCAACAGGCTTCAGCTCATAACATTTAACATTTTAGTTTAGAATTTAGCTCAAAGCCACCCTCTTCTGTCTGCGCCATTCCTTTATTTTCCATCTTGTCTCTCTGTAATACAATGAATAATGGACCAGATATGGTGGGCAAAATAATATTAAAAACGTATCTCATTTCCTCTTTTCTTTCTGAAAAAAAGTATTGTATTTTCTCAGCTTGTTTGGTCTGTCTGTGTCTATGTATGGTCACAATATTCACAGTGTCAGCAGCAAAAGTAATGCCTCTCAGTGTCCTGCGTCTGTCACATAAATGTAATATTACTGATCTGATTTGATTTGTCTGCTGTTCATTAGGTACCGCCGTGGGCAGACGCAGCACATGGAGATGAGATTCCGTATGTGTTTGGCCTACCGATGATCGGGCCAACAGAGCTGTTTCCCTGCAACTTCTCCAAGAACGACGTGATGCTCAGCGCCGTGGTCATGACCTACTGGACCAACTTCGCCAAAACAGGGTACGATGACACCACAAATACATAGCTCCTCATGGCCAATACAAGTTGCTTTCTACGTGCTTTCCCTATGGACAGGGAACTCTGTCAAAACCTGTTTACTGATTTCAATTGTAGCGTAAGTTGGTTTGAAAGTCCAGGTTTACTACAAACCTACGAAACTAGGTTACTGTCTTTCTCGAGGGATCTTAATGCTTAAATGTTACCATGTTTGTGCAGTGAGGATATAGGACTAGAGAAACCTGGTTCCCCTAGCTAGATTTCTCTTGGGACAACAATGTTTCAGCTATGTATAAGGGAAACTGGGTCTCTAGCAGCTTTTAAAACTGTGTTGGTGCACAACAAAGACTTCATTTGGTGGGAGAGCAACATCCGAGCAGGTGGATGATAGGAGAGATCTTTACATACAGTAGAGAAATGCAACCTTGAGTTTATAGATTACTACTGCTGAACATTTACTAATTGTTATATAGAGTGGTCCAGTAATGAGTCCTATAAAACCCGAACATGACATTTAAAGACTAAACACGTCTCAAAGTCAACAGCTTTTTAAACTTGTTTGTTATAAGATGCCTGAAAAGGGTCTGTTGGTAACACAAGCTTAAGACATATTCACGTTTTATTCTACCACTTAAATTACATCAGTAAATACCCAACTCGTTGATGATTGAAGATTTCTTGTGTGGTTAAAACTGAGGTTGCTAACAAGTAACCTCATAATCTATTAAACGTCATCACGCCGAACATTAACCACCTTTAGCATAGCAGTGGTAGTTCGATTATAGCCTAAAGTTAGCTTTTTACTTCTGCTGATTGTATTAATGCTTCAGAAATCCCAAACATGTTAACTATGATAAGCGTGTGTTGGCCACAGAACTTATTTTCTGCAATATACCAAATTGATTTTTGGTAAGGGAGCCGTTGTGAAAGTTCCGGTACCCTACACAAATACGTCATCACTGCACTACTCTATTAAGACACACGCTGACCATGAAGTGAGGACATTTCTTGTCCTCCTCAGCTTGCTCTGACACTGTCACAAAACATAAATATTCGAAAAACAGGACTGACACTATAACAATTAAAATAAGATGATTATGGTTTCAAAGTAAGATCAGCGGTATAGGAGAAGTAACTCATATTACTGACTGGCTGCATGAGCTCTTCCAGGCTGTATTGCACCATAAATAGCCTACTGTTAAGACTTTTTCTCCAAATGATCTGTCCAGTCATTGTCCCTGGAGCAACCTGATGTACAAGCTTGGCCCTAATACATATCAGTTTTGTATAGAGGTCAGCCATGAGGTTATATAAACCATTTTGCTCTGTAATTACTCGAACAGCAATTGACAACATGCAATTACCTTTACAAGACCATGACATAATTGATAATTTCATTGTTATTGTGTTCCCTCAATATTAACCTATATTTGATGACCAGGAGTAGTGAATTGTGCTATCATGTTTTATGGACTGTACAGTGTAATTGGTATTCTACGCATATACCCTACTGTATCTTCAAATACATTCTTAATTATTGGCCGTAGCCTGCAGAGTGACATTTTCGATAGGATAAAATTAAAATCATTCTCCCTCCCTTCTGTCTCGCCTGCCTTAGAGCATATAGTCATGGCGGTAATTGTTTTTTGAGAGCGTAATGGGGGGACATTGGCTTTTTCTGTGCACTGCCCAGTAGCCCTAAGGGGAAGAGAAAGGCCTAATGATCTACATATATAACCCCAAATTGACGTGGAATGCTGGGTACCTGAGAGATTTATGCCGCCAATTTGAATGGTTAAGCGTGTTCCTGATGAGGTCTGGCTGGCTCCATATGCCGTTTTCAGACAATGGGGCTCTCAGTGACTCAGAATGGGCCTCCATAGCTCTCTCATGGCTGGCTCTGTTCTGTTCAGATTAAGTGAAAGGGGGTGTATTTAACACCGGATCCCATGTGAAATGTGCTCTGTAAGCTATGCAGTATATACAGCATATAAAAGGGGAGTTGAAATGGGGTTTCAGACCTGCCATTTACAGGGTAGCTCAGCCTTGTTTTATTATGGCCTAATTCCGATGGTATATAAAAAAATCGTAGCTTTTTCTTAGTTTGGGCTATAGTAGCCACTATATGCTTGAGGAATATGTTGCTTGAACTGCATCTTTACCTAAACAAATTCCAATACATATTTGTAATGTATAAATTATATATAAAGAGTTTCATTCTAGACATCCTTAATTTAAAAATGGTGACATGCTAATTTGGCATTTGAATAAAACTTGAAATTATTAAGAAGACTTCTTCAATCAGAAAACAAATCATCGGCGGGCAAAATTACCCCATTTGACCTTTTTTTATCAGGTGCGAAACTGTTGATTAATCGACCCATTTCATGAAACCTTGGGACTACGTTTCAGTATTTTCATAATTGCGTTGATTAGCCTGAGGGAGATGCTACAACATTTGAATAAACAGACAGTCTCAAAAGTTCTACTTTACCATTAATTTAACTTTAGTTCTTCATGTGACCTTAAGAAAACAACTTCAAAGTAACATCACTACTGGTGAGTAGAGGACTGAATCTTTAATGGGAGGCAATGCGTTATCCCCTGCATTGTTTCAGATGTGCTTGTATTGTTCTGCCAACACATTCTCACTCCCTGATAGTCCAATAGCGACGCTTGGTCAGGGTCCTTTGGCGTGCAGTTGTGACGCACCGAGTCTCCTTCAGCTTCATAAACGGACGCAAAGAGCTTTCAACTGATTGCAATGTATTCCCATCGGCGGGAATGGACGCTCACATTGCCTTTAACTGCTGCCGACATGGACGGATGCGGTGCTTCCCTGTGCGTCAAATTCCGCCAATCAGTTGAAAGATCCACAGATCTCACATCTCTGTGGATTTTTTAATAAGCAACCCTTTTAATCTTTTTCTCAGGGATCCAAACCAACCTGTCCCCCAGGATACCAAATTCATCCACACCAAGCCCAATCGCTTTGAAGAGGTGGCATGGACACGCTACAACCAGAAAGACCAGCTTTACCTCCACATCGGCCTGAAGCCCCGCGTCAAAGAGCATTACCGTGCCAACAAGGTATAGTTAGAAGCTACTAAATGCACTTTCGTTTTGAATGTTGATAAAAATACTAGCAGAACTGAAAACGATAGCAATCAGGGAATGGATTTCTTTGATTGTTGGAAGTATATTTGGTTATGTAATATAAGATGTTGCTGTATCATGGCGCTGCCTCCCTTTTATTTAGAATTGATTACAATGTTAACTTACGCTGCACAGATAATCCTATCTGGAGAAGCCATGAATAAAAGAGCATTTGATCCAAATGTATCAACAACTGTTGACCAATCAGATCTCAACAGTCCCTGTCAGTATCAACTGTAGATTTGCTTTCCAATTTAAATATAACAATAGTTATCATACGTATTGTTTGCATTATCATTCAGTCAAACTTTCTTTTATGGATGACCACCTTGCCCTTTAGTTGCATGACTTTGACTTCCTTTGAGATATTGGCATCCATGTAGTCACAATGAATACATTGTCATAGTGTAATGGTGCATTGATTTTGAGATGCTCCTCTCAATGCTCTTCTTATTTATGGTTTCCCTTCATTTATCTCCAACTTCTCTTTTCCCTCTCCCCAGGTCAACTTGTGGTTGGAGCTGGTTCCTCATCTGCACAGCCTCAATGATGTCACCCAGCTCATCCCCACCACCACCAAGGTTGGTACTAAAACCTCTTTAGCTTATCCTGCTTCTGAAAATAAACTACGAGAGTCATTCTCTTAAAAGGTTTTGGAGAAGCAACTGTAATAATATAATTTAAAGATCATTATTTTGATGGTTTGTTGACCTAACTTAGGTCAACAAATACAAATTACCATTTTGAATTTCTACTTGTGTTTAGACAAGATATTAGTGATGGGAATTATGGCTCTTTGAAGGGAGCAGGATCTTATGGCTCCGTTCCTTTGTGAGAGCCGTTCAAAAGAGCTGTTCTTTTTTTAAGGGGGCGGGGTTACTAGGTTTATCTGCGAAACATACCTTTTATAATTCAATCAAATGTAGCCCTGTTTTGACTAATGATTTATATGTGTACACATATCACTTACATTATTCAATACATCCTTTGTACTGAAGTATTCAAAAGTAAAAATTACATTTTTAATATAAATGACTTGCTGTGGCCAATTGTTTTCATTGCATTTACAAACCCTTGTAACTCTCTGATTGTAGAACCACGGTAAAAAAATCAGATAGCAACACCTATGTACAAACTGACAACAAATCTTTGCTGAGCCTAAAAATAATCATAAATAAATAACATAATGAAAATAAATATATTGCAATGCTCAAAACAGCAGCATCCAACAGTCTCTAATCCTTGAATATTACATGTCACTGCATGCACGGAGCACCCGTAGCGCGGAGATCATTATCATTCTGTCTTGTATTACTTAACAACAAAAAAACGGCTCGTTCGCCGGCGCGTTCCCTTAAACGAGTCGGCTCCCGTCGTTCACTTAAACGAGCCGGCTCTTTGAGCCGCGACCGACACATCACTACAAGATATGACAGACATGATACATATTAAAGAGTTGAACATGAAATGCTCCTTATACAGAGGTAGAAATTCCCATGTGTTCACACGATCAGCCCACATTTGACGTAAACATCAGCTTTATGTTTTCATCCTATATTTGTACAGTATATCAGGCATTATAAATAATGTAAACATAGAGTTTAAGTAAAGTAGACTTTTGGGCAGCTAAATCTATTGAAATAGGTTTTGTGTTGGATGGGTAGCGCCTTTTTGTGTTGGGTTTTCTCATGTCTCCATGGCTCGCATACCTTACCTTACTGGAGATTGGCTCTGGCTCCCCACATAGTCCATTGATGGGTATATGGATATTTGGAATGTGTCCCCACCAGAAGAATAACAGTGTTGGTCATTTGATCAAAAGCTTAAAGAAATTGTTTACCATTTTGAGAAACACATTTATTTGTTGAAAGTAAAAACAAAAGGGATCAATACCACTTCCATGTGTTTGCATTAAAGCTACACCACAATAATGATCTTTAAAGATAAGATAAATAATTGTTCGCCTGATAAGGACAGCTGTTATGTTACATATGCATTTGTCATGATTACTTAACTAACACAGATAGCTAGTCGACAACAGCTACAGAGCAGAACATCAACCAAGTGCCACCCCAGTTATGAATACACCCACAAAGAGTCAATCAAATATTATCCAGTTTCATCAAACTCATCTGAGTGCTGTAAGGCCTTATGCTCATTTCCTAAGCGATCGTACAACCCTCTCCCCAATAGCACGTTGCAATAGCAGCTGTTAGGGGGGCAGAGTGGGACTTGCACAGTTTCTCTATTCAGTGTAGCATCAAATCATTTTGCAGCTGTTATTTTAAGATGAAATGTAACATAATGTTGCTTCAAGTATGAAGCTAGAGTTAGATGATAGCTTTGCATTTAAAGATGGAGCATCCTGGAAAAATCTGTCCAAAGGGTATGAGGTCCATACACAAACATTTGCTATGATTAGGTTTGGTTTGTTAGATAATACTTGCACAAGACTTAAGTCTGCAGACTGCGCAGACTTATACTCACTTTCCAAGTTTGACGACATCTAATATTTATTCTATACATCCAAACATTCACTATTTCTATTGTTTACTGTAAAGAGAAACATTACAGAATAGAAATATACCAATCATTTGTTCTATTTCATGCATACATCTATATTCAAACACATACAAATCAGTTTTGGACCAATGTATATCATGAACATCGCAAACATCTGCAAGTTACGATTGGTCAGGCTTCAACGTGCAATCCAACTCATTTTCGGAGGCGAGTCGCAACAAGGACTCTGTAATATTAGCCTTGCATTCATGGAGCTTACCGGAAAAGTCTGTCCGAAAGATAAATATTTGCATTAATGAACGTTTGGTTTCAATACTTGCACGAGACCTTAGTGTGCAGACTGTTAAGTTGAGATTTTTCTCAAAAAAACTCTTCATAGTATTTAATGTACCTCCTGTCTACAGATCCCTCCACCGGAGTCTACCAACCGCCCCCCGAAGACCAAGCCTATGGTGACCAAGCGCCCCAACCCGACTCCGTTCCCAACCGAGACCCAGGACAGCCACCTCCAGCCACACCTGGTGGACCAGCGCGACTACTCCACCGAGCTGTCGGTGACCATCGCTGTAGGAGCTTCCCTCCTCTTCCTCAACATTCTGGCATTCGCTGCGCTCTACTACAAGAAGGACAAGCGCCGGCACGACGTCCACAGGCGCTGCAGCCCCCAGCGAAGCGCCGCCAACGACCTGGCTCACACCCAGGAGGAGGAGATCATGTCCCTGCAGATGAAGCAGCACTCGGACCTGGACTGCAGGGGCGTGGGCGACTCCCTGCACCCGCACGACGTGGTGCTGAGGACTGCCTGTCCGCCAGACTACACTCTGGCCATGAGGCGCTCACCGGACGACATCCCGCTCATGACGCCAAACACCATAACCATGATCCCGAGCACCATGGGGGGGCTCACCTCACTCCACTCTTTCAACACCTTCCCCAGCAGTGGGCAGAATAACACCCTGCCCCATCCACACCCACACTCACATTCCACAACCC
Organism: Gymnodraco acuticeps; assembly: GCF_902827175.1. Taxonomy (NCBI): domain Eukaryota; kingdom Metazoa; phylum Chordata; class Actinopteri; order Perciformes; family Bathydraconidae; genus Gymnodraco; species Gymnodraco acuticeps. The sequence continues at coordinate 1,718,567 of NW_022990055.1, read as the reverse complement.
GGGTATAGCCCTGTGGAAGCACCCACACAGGCAGGACTCTGACGGCTGAGCCAAAAACGCCAACTGCTGCAGCAGAGACTTAAGGGCGACATGCTGACTACCGCAGATATGTCAGGAGCTGAAAAGCCAGCCTGGAGTTGCTGGGAACCAATGGAATTACACTGGGATTTTACAACACCCTGTTAATACCTGAGGGAATATAGTCAAAGGATTTCTGGGGGTTAGGACCAGAGGAAAAAAATAAAAATAATGATGTTTTTTTTATAGAAAAATAAAAGACGTACAGAAAAGACTACACATAAGGAGTCGAAGAAAAACAACCTCACAAGCTAAAACTAAAAGGAGGATATTTCTTTTGTATTGTTATTTTTCGTTCTGATATTTCAGCAAAACAAGGTACAGTAAACTACTTTTTCTTCTAGCGACAGATATGGCCTTCGAGGCTTTTTGACAAATGACTGCTTGACAGTATTATCTGGGAGCAGAACAGAGCATCAGACACGCCTCGGAGGTAAGAAGAGGGGAGCGCTTTGTAAAAGAAAGAAAACACAGTGTTTTTCCTTCGGCGTCGCACAGCAGATTACTCTGTTTGTGGGGCGCGGAGTAGATGAGGTGCAAACCAATTTAGGCATGTGTTAACTTCATAAATGGAGGCTATGTAAGATAAAACAATTGTTGAAGACAACAAAGGAAGGACTGGGAACTCGGAGGAACAAAATAAATCCTATATGCACAATGGAACCATTTTGAGGGGGAGAAAATGTCACAGATACTTTTCCGCCATGTATTTTTGAAGAATGGGAACAATTTTATTGTATAGAACCTATTTACATATCTAGATCTGTACACTAAGCACCAGGCTGTTTAAGCCCTCTTCTCTTAGGTGGGGGGGTGGGCGTCTATACTGCAAACCTGCCAGCAGGACTGAACCAGTGGGAATCGGGGATCCACCTACTGGCTTCCTGGCAGTTCCAACTTCAACACAGAGAGCTGGGGGACAAAGGATAATTGGATATTTTAGCACGATGCGCATGACAATTTATCTGCTTGATGGCTGCTCTGCTGATTATGTCATTATTAAGAATACTTTTCACCCTCGACCTTGCATTGGAGCTATTTCTGACGGATTTCCTGATTGGATTACAGGAAAACAAAGACCCTCGCAGGACCATGGGAAATGCAGTTCCAAGGTTGTGGATGATCGTGGGCTCAAGTTGGGGACAGAAAAAGGGGGGGGGGGGGGGGGGGGGGGGGGGGGCTTGGAATATGGTACAACTATCTTGCATAACTTAATATAGCTTGAGTGGAGCTGGGCATATAAGGACTAGTTTTGTACTCTGTGTGTTGGTACTACCTTTTGATAGTGGTTAAATCACATTTCACTGTATCAATCAAACTCATCGTACCTTCAGTTGAGATCAATGTTCTTTGCTATTCTACCTATTGGACCACTATAGAAGTAATTACCTGCACTGTTTATTTCATTGCCCACTTTCTCTTCTTATTTTTTTTACTGAAAGATGTGTCGATTGATTGACGCCCAAATGGTACAGGACAAAAAGGTGAATCACATGGCTGTGTAGCTTTTCTTTTCATATATCCAGCCAGGACATGTTTAAACATGAATGCCGAACACGACTAGAACAAGTCAAAGGCCAAGCACAGACAGATCACATTAGGTGGAACTCTCTAGAGAAACAGCTAGTGTCACGGTAATTATTTAGTTTTTATCATTAGCCAATGTTAATCATTTATAGAGGCATATTGTCTTATGGGAAGAAAGAAGAAAATACCTCCCATAAAAGTCAACCCTCTTCACCTCACTTTAAAGAGCTACTTCTTTTCTTATTTTGGCCACACTCTTTTTTCTACTAAGATTCTCTACCGTCTCATCTTATATACTGAATTGACAGGTGGGGCTGTTTAGCAAAACGGTTCCCCCTAGCATCCGCAGCGCCTTTAGTTTACTGTCTACTGCAAGACTGTCTGCTAACATCTTAAGGTCAGTGAGGCCTCTGCGGCTAACAATGTTAGCAAAGTGAGAAAGAATGTGTCACGCTGCAAAGCAGAATGCAGTAGGATCCAGTCGCTTAAGAGACATTGTTGGGGATAAAGTGGTGATCTTTAAAACAAAAAGAGAGCGGAGTCCCCAAGATGGCAATCCTATTGTGCTCAGAAATAGAAGCAGAATGCTGGCAGAGAGATGCTACTTGGTAAGCTGAAACGCTTGTCTCCCTGTTTCCCTTTCACTAAAGTGTAGATGTTTGGAGGCCTCTGTTGTGAGAATACATCCTGCCCCCTTTGGCTCGCTCACAGGCACTGTGCAGTCATTCAAAAATAATGAGTGCAGACTACTGTTACCCCATATAACTCTGCAGCAGACAAGCTGGGTGAGGGGGATACAATCTAGTGTGTCATAGTGAGGGTGGCTTTCCGGGATAAGATTTTAAATGGAATAAACTAATTACATCTGTGTACTCCAGATTCTTTCTCTGGATGAAATGAACCACCAAGGCTTGATCTGGGATTTGAACAAAAGGAAGATTCCGAGGCTTTTATCACACATCATTCTCATGGGCCAGGGATTTTTTTTAATACCCTTCTCTGTAAAAATAACACAAGCCAACATCATAAAAGAAGTATGAATTTCCGAATCTTGGGACAATACGCACTGTAGGACCGTTGGCATTGTATCGACAGGCCAAAGCTTTTCAGCTCTAACCCTCAGCCTGCCTGTTTCTAATTGCCCACACACATACATAACATATGCAAATTACAATTTGCGAGGAAACATGCTCACACACAACCATGTGCTAAATGATTAGGATTTTCAAGTGTTTTGGTATCTACTTAATATAGTATACAGTATATAGACTAACAACCTGATTGCCTGCCCTTGGACTCAAGATGTATTAGACCCATGTGAAAAGCTACAAGACTTTGTTTTTGTAACCCAAACCAATGGCTGAAAACCATTTAACAAGATGTTTGGAAAGCCTTGAAAGGAAAATGAAATACTGATGCTGCCTAAATAACCTTCTGACAGCAACATTCCCTTAAAAGCAAGACAAAATAAGAACCTCAAAAAATATTTATACATAACTTTTCATTTTGAAATATTCACCATTGTCTAACTTTCAGCTGTGTGAAGATCAAAAAAAAAAAAATGATGACCAAACCCTAATTTCAACTATAAGGCTATAACTATGATGTGTTCTATGAGGTTAATCCAAAGGAGCACACTCTCATAACCATGGTAAAGCAAAAAGGAACGGTATTTTTTGTATTTAATTTCAATGAATGTTTAGCCAATTTGACTTAAACCTTCGGGCCAGGATCATTCATTCAAATTAATTAGATGTCATCCATTCGATAAACCAGTATGCTGTGCACCAAAACCTTCACTATATATTTTGTTTACTGTAGAGAGAAAAAAATACATACCATAGAGTAACAAATAATGGTTCAATTTCATTCATAAAAATCAGTTTTTGGCCAGTGTATATCATTTGCATCGCAAACGTCGTTAGCTAAGATTGGTCAGGCTTCAACATGCAGCCTTACTTATTATCTGAGGCAATTCACAACAAGAACTATGCAATCGCCTAATCTGACACAGTGGCCATCTCAAAGAAAAGAACGTTGTGTAGTCTGATCCGAACATGAGACTTAATATCACAGTGTGCTGTGGCATTTCCCTTGGGTCATGGTGATCTATTTAAAACCATCCTGGGTCACAACATGCCTGCTTTTGTGTCATTGTTGTCCACAACAGGGCAACCGTAAACTATTTAAGGTTTAAACTAAAGTAAAATTGCGATAGCTTTACAAACAAAATACAATAACATTAATCGGGTCTTGTCAGCCTACACAATAGTCATCACTAATTGAACAACGAATATATCACAAGGATAGGGATAAAACCTTAGTAACCCATCCAGTCCCTGCTCAACATATAAATGACATGGGCCAAAGCAAAGGCCACTCATTGAATTAAACATGTAATTGCCCTAATGGGTAAATAGTCGAGCAATTGCAATGCCATGCTAAGTAGCTGACAGCTGAGGGTGAATGCTAAATAATAGCTAACCGATGATACATGATAAATGCAGGCCAACTGTAGCGTGAGAGAAGAAGTGTTGGTCTGACATATTAGAGATTAAAAATGGAAATTGCTAGAAGCTGTTGTGAACGTACTAATGTCGGCAGCAGCTAACATGATTTAGCATGTGTACACAAGTACTGCCGGATAGCTTGAGGATGAAAAAGTGCACTGACTAAAAAGTTGTTGGACAGGAGGTGCTGCGATGACTCATGAATCAAGCGTTACATAAGCGAGGAAATGCATTAAATAACTTTCCCATGCCTTACAACCGACAGACGATAAGCATGAATCACATTTAAACAGTACCATTAGTGGGAATAATTGCAACTTTTAAAAGTAAAAGCAGTGGATGACCTTCACACTCCTGGAGAGAAGCGCTGGCTGTCCAGATTGAGGGTGCTAATCAGAGCGTGACCTACTGTATCACTATTAAACTTACAGAAGTCATAAAAAAGGGCGCTAGGAGATTGATTAAATTGTGAGCTAGCATCACAAACTGAGAGTCAGTTACAGTAGACCTTAGCATGACTGATTTTTAGCAACAACTAGCTGATGCATCGCTGCTGATCAATGAGTTTAGAAATATTTTAAATATACAGTACCAGTAAAAAGAGAGACTGAATAACCACTCACTCGACATTAATGGAGGACTGACCACATAAAATGAGCCTGAAGCACTTGCTTGCTATTATTATTGGTAGACTGCACCATAAATGTTATAGATAGCATGTTATTTGACTAATTGCATAACAGTCTATCAGAGTCATAAAATAAGTAGGCTTTATCAATTTGAACCTCTTAACAGCCCCAATGTGAGCAAATAGGCATCTGACATAGCATTGTTGAGGTTTTTCATATTTATTTCACCAGTTTGTGTTAACATGTCATATGCTACATGTTTAGCTGTCAGCTAGCTTAGTGTGTGCTCAGCTGTTACTGTATGCTGTTGTCTACACATACTTACATCTGGATATCAATTGGATATTAAAGATGATGCCCTGTGAAGTTTTCTTTTTCTCTAGAACATTTGGCAAAACGTTTTTGTGAGTTCTAGAAATGTAATCTTTTCTCTTTTTTAGTTTGGTTGCTTGTTCTTATTGCACATCACCTTCTCTAACTGTTGATTTGCATTGTAGTGTAATACTCAGCCCCATGCTCTTGACTTGTGTTTGTATGCAGATAAACACATGTTCTATTCAGAAGAACACGGTTGTGGGCATACAGTAGGCTACAATATACCAACATGACTGGTCATCTATCATTGAAACATCGCTCAACAGCCAACCCAGTCTCACGGCATTTCGTGTTCACCAACACGATTTTTAATCTATTGATTCGTGTTCACCAACACGATTTGCCCCTTTTTTTCGTGTTGCACAGCACGATTTTAAAAGCAATGTATTTCTACTGCCTGCAGCACGTCTTTTTCTCCGGTCGGGTCGAGGAAGACCGGAAGCTGTGTGGTTCATAAAAACATGTTCTTACTCAATATCAAGCCACAGTTATTGCTTTTATTTGAAATCGTATAATTTCGGACTTTTGTTGCCGTCTGTGAGGAAAATAAATGGGGCTCAGAGCCTCAGAATACAGAAATCTGTATTTTTAAATATTTTTTTCCTTCTAATTCGATATTCTTTTCAAAATAACACACTGTTATTTACTCACCAATAACACACAATTATCCTTGCTTTTATTTATTGGTTTAATTCCATAATCTCGGGCTTTTTTGGCGTCCGTCAGGAACTGAATTTCAAAAATAAAAATAACCGGAAACAGACGTAGGCCTATAAGGGACATTTCGAGCATCATTGCGATTGTCAACATTTCTGAGTTTAGGATGGCCGAAGACACTACACTACCCATAATCCCCAGCTATCGTTTAGGACTACAGTCCCCGTAAGGTTACGCAGAGCGTCAAACAGCTGTGTGAAATGCAACGAAACCACGCCAGACTATCCAAAACTGGAATCGAACGCCCCCCCAGAACTACACATGCTGGCTATTGTGTTTCGCAAAATGTTCTATGGGACGTCTCTACTGAACGTTTTCGTTTTTCCCACAATTAGAAGTTGCCAGTATTAAACACATTGGTGTTATCAAATGTAAAACATATAATTAATAAATGGGTGAAAATGGCTTGTGTCCATAATGCGCAGCATTAATACCCACATGACAGCTCATTGTTACTTTGTAATTCTACTCCACTACAATTCAGAGGTTAACCTGGTATTTTTACTCCACTGCATTTATTTGAGTTACTTTGCAGATTCTGATTAATTATGTGAAATATAAACAACCCTTAAATCAGACTTTAGTTACACCTGAGTAAAATTCAGGTAAGGTGATTGTCAAGTGCCAACAATCAGGAGAGATATTTGATAGTTGGTGCTTGAGAAGACTAAACATGTATCTGCAATTGACATGAATGGAAATGAGTAATAAAGTATATTCATTACTCGTTATTCTCTACTAATAGTTAATTAAAGACTGTATATTATGGCTATTTTGCACATCTCTTTCAAGATTTTCAAAGGTGTATTGACATATCATATACACAACTACGGTGTAGTTATGCAATGAATGAAACACTTGGGTCACAGGTTCCTCAACAGTGCATTACAAGACATCTATCAATATGTGTGTACCTCCACCATTAAACTGTCATTCTGCACATTTCTTATTCTATCTACATACATAAGAGTATAATTCATATGTATAATATCAGTTAAAATAAGTGCTTCAACATAGTTAACATTGCAGGAAAGCAATATATTAGACGTTAAGTACTTTGTCAGGCTTAATATTTATCTGTAGATAGATACCCCCAAAGTTGTTTTCTTATTTAAAAGAAGACCTTAATCTGTTATTTAATGTTTAAATAAAGGTTAATTCGTTTTTCTGTTTTGCACCTCCTCCTATTAATATCTTTGTACATGCTGCACTAAACTGTTTTATTGTAGAGATCACTTATAGTATCTTCTTGATTTTTTATATTCTATATTTATACTTTCCCCCTATGAAAGTATGTACTCTTAATATTTTTTTTATAAAATAATTCAATAACGTGCTTTAACCACTAGGCGGTGCACACAAGGTACACACAGCCATAATAACTTTGTATTATTAGTGTAGGACACTTTTGTTTTCGTACAACATCTGAAGATGTGTAGTTTTATGCATGCTTTCACATAATTTTACAGCATATTGCTATACTATTTCAGACTCAGTATTTACATTCTTACATTCAAAGAAAATCAGTAATATCTTTAAAAACTAGTCCTTTTATATCAGCTGTGCACCGTTATGGTGTAAATATAACCTATCTGTGAATTAGATCAAATGTAAAAGTCAGCCGAATTAGTGTTGATACTGCAAGGAGACGTATTGTGTGAAGAGAAATTGAAGATGTTGTTTAATTGTTGAATATATTTATGATCCACGTCAAGTATTCAGTTTCGGCGGCATTTTCTCAGTTTTTCCAAAGGTCTTCTCATCAGGGCTCTATAAATAAAGAACTACGGCAGATCTGTAATATACAATGCAGCCGAACCGTGTATTACAATGCCGTTATGTGATGACTTTCAAAGAGAATAGCAAGAGCGCTTGGAATTAAGTATTATTGTATTCTTTTAAAATGTTTTCCGGATTTCATATAATATAAACACCAAATCCCAGCATGCATTGCGGCTAAAACATCCAATAAACGAGCTTAAAACCATAGCTGAGGATCTTGGGTAATCGCTCGAAATGCCTACGTCTGTTTCCGGTTATTTTTATTTTGAAATTCAGTTCCTGACGGACGCCAAAAAAGCCAGAGATTATGGAATTAAACCAATAAATAAAAGCAAGGATAATTGTGTGTTATTGGTGAGTAAATAACAGTGTGTTATTTTGAAAAGAATAACAAATTAGAAGGAAAAAAAGATTTTAAAAATACAGATTTCTGTATTCTGAGGCTCTGAGCCCCATTTATTTTCCTCACAGACGGCAACAAAAGTCCAAAATTATACGATTTCAAATAAAAGCAATAACTGTGGATTGATATTGAGTAAGAACATGTTTTTATGAACCACACAGCTTCCGGTCTTCCTCGACCCGACAGGAGAAAAATACGTGCTGCAGGCAGTAGAAATACATTGCTTTTAAAATCGTGCTGTGCAACACGAAAAAAAGGGGCAAATCGTGTTGGTGAACACGAATCAATAGATTAAAAATCGTGTTGGTGAACACGAAATGCCGTGAGACTGGGTTGCAACAGCACCACCGGTGGTCAAAAACTTCACAGGGTACCTTAATGTCAAAGTTGCTTTTAAGTAAGGGCTACGACTAACAGACTAGGGCTAACAATAATGACTACACTGTTTCAGTTAAGTTATTCTCATCAATATTGAAAAGAGCTATTAGGCAATATTGTCATTCACATTAACATGTATTTGATTTCAAGAGAAAGCATTTACCTTATTCAAGTGTTCAATTAACACTAATGTTAACACTGTACATATGTAATTACAAATTGCTGCTAAGATATCCTAAGTGATGGCTGACATGCCCCAAATTCCTGTAGATAATACATTCACTAAATTCTGAAAGAAAGTATTTACCAAGTATTCAGGATTTTTCCAGGACGTTTTTACATTCCTCATCAATGTAAAACGATTAGCATTTACACACGAATAGTGCACTCAATCTCCAAAATTATTTTAGGAGCTCCTTTTAAAGACAGGGCCTTACACCCACCTACCCTTTGATAGTGGAACCATTAGGCCTTTAAACTCAGAACTAATAAGAGTAAAACATAACTGGATTGTTAAACAGTCAAATAAATATGAAAAGAAGCTCAACTTTAACTGCAGGCTTTATACTGTTATGTGCTGTGGCAATTTAAACAGGGATGACTATTTTCTGAGAAGGGTATACCTTTTGTTGAAATTCACCAGACCATAAAATCACTTTTTTTTTCACACCTTTTTCAAATAAAGTCTCTGATTTATGACTACATTAATGATTGGTAGACAATGAATATTTAGAATATTCCCTCGATTTCTTTGTGGTCAGGACACTGAACAGGTGCAGCATGCAGTAGGAGTGTGTTTCCTTGTGTGTTTGGTAAACACATCTTTTCAAACGTGTGTCAGCCCTTATTGAGTGGAGTTTGGGAAATTCCAATACTGATATTGTTCATAGTTCCGTTAAAGCGGAGGCCTGTACACTTTTTTTTATTCATCAGTGTGTATTTCTGCAATGTGCCTAATTGCTGTTTCTGTGTTAACATTTTTGAATATTCAGTTTATTTGATATGTCATATGGCTTGACTTCAATTTTGTTTTATTGGCTTTGCATTCATTATGAAACAACAGATGTACGATACAAGTCTGAGAAGGATTTACATCCAAAGTCACCTTCGTTTAAAACTGTGTGTCCATAATTTGAAGAGGGGAACTCCGAAACCAATCCAGGTAGCATTTCTTCAGTCATTTCTGTTGAATCCCAACACTAGTAGGTTTTAATGAGCAAGTTGTATAGCAGGGTGAGTATGAAAACACACAGTTTGGGACTTAAGACACTTAAGAAACCCTGTTCTAGGGGGACGCTTCACTTTTGTTCCAGTGTGAACCTGCCCTGACTGCGGTCGACTGGTCGGCCCGTGCTGTAGAGAAACGGACGGGGAACGGGAGGAACGAGCACTGCGAATGAATGTAACGCAACGTGCCATTTTCTAACCTCAAATCTTAGCAGAAGTGACAACGACCAAACCTCAGATTCATCCTGAGAGGTTATTTTGCTAGCAGTCTGAAAAACTAAAAGGTGGATTTGTTCTTTGAATGCCATGTGAAACAGGGGGGCACTACGTGAGCTGGTCTGGCATTTGTAATGTAGATTATTTGTCACTTGTCTTTCTTTCTGGTTAAATAGTAATTACTCTTCTGGAGCACAATAAATGATTTTAATATGCTGAAATGTTTTTTTTTCTTCTTTCTCTTGAGTCTTCATTCATTATTTATTGTGGCTGATCTTACTAAGTTGAATAATTTAATTGGTGAAGCATACATCAACCCTCAAGTAATTACTGAGGCAATTTATTTGCTTAGAGATTACATTTGTTTTCTTCGACTGCAAGCGGAACAAGCTTTGTTGGCGGCGGCGTGAATATTAAGATGAAAGTGACTCCTTGTGACATTTGAGTTGAAAAATTATAACACCATGTTCTAGCAGGAAAACACACAGGTAAGAGGTAAACAGCTGTCACTCAGTCATATTGCAATGGGCAGAACATACTAATAAGACATATGAAACTGTTACATATTTTCAAAGCTTCTGTTTTGCCTTTGCTTCTCTTAGGTTGACTGATTCTGCTGGGTAAGATATATTTTGTAATGTTTTCTCGATACATCTAACAGTCTGTTGGGCATCCATATAGACCATGGCTCTTTTTGAATCATGCAATGTGAATATTCTTCATTGCTGTTAGCTTAACCATTATTTCTGATCGATTTCCCAACATATAGCTCCTGGCACCGATGTTATTTCTTCATCTGGGCTTCCAATTGACTATAGCTGTACAGTTGCCCTGACTGAGAGCTTAAGAAAACCCATGGAAATAGACATAATGCAGATAAAAAAACCTTCATGATTTGACAACACTGCAAAAGAGAAAAAAACAACCAACAAGCGAGTAAGTCACACACAATAGAACGGAAGAATATAAAAAAATATATATATTAACAATAATTTGATTACATGCTTTAGAAACTGTGGACCATTGCTTAAATTCAGGGAGAAATCAACACAACGCTTACATCAATACTGCCTTCAGGGCCACCATATGTTAGAATTGTTTACATGTCTGATGATGTCGCAAAGAAACATTTGGGCCTTTAATTAAAATGCTCGGGTAACCAATCAGCGCTGAGGATCTCAGCCTGCCGTCACTGACGTTTAACCGTTAGCTGTTAGCACACACAGCTCACAGCTCCTCATATCTGTTCAGAAACTGTGGAAAAGTTATAAATCAAAACAAACCACAGACTGTCTCTGGCATGGCGAATACAGTCGCTGCTTTATTTCTGTCTGTATGACGTTGTTGTGAGTGGGGACGGAGGAGCTACAACGTTATTCAGAAAATACACATTATAAAAGTGTTTTGCCTGCCGTATTGTAAAACACTTGTCAAAGCACGGTTTTTACTAACCGGTATCATGTAGTTATTTCGGCATAATCTTTTTAACGTGTATTACATTTAAATCACGGTAAAATATGTTCATTTTGTTGTAGTTGGTTAGATAAGCCCCGCCTCCTAACAGATACAAACAGCAAATCTACTCTTTCCAAAATTACAAAACCGCCAATGTAGAACTTGAAAATACAGAAATAAAAGCTTTAAAGTGCTTAAGAAGCAATCCAATGGAGTGCAGCTAAATAAACATAATTGTGCCTGGTCTGACAGGCCTCACATGAAGAACAAGAGACAACAATATAATGTATACCTTACGTTATATAACTCACAGACTTGCGATTAGATAGCTTCCCTCTTTTCACATGTATTTTTTGTGTCAACGATGTTGTTGACTGAGTAACCAATCGGAGCTTTTAGGAAGGATTTTGATTAGGGATGTCACATTTACTTGTCAGAAAAACTATCAAGATATTTGCAATTTGCAGTGTTTTGCCACAACTGTCGTACAACTTGTTTAAAGTCAAGGTAAATGATAAATCACTACGGTGTCAAATCAGTTTCTAAAATGGGAATGAGTTCATTGCTGCTTGAATCCACAAATCACAGTGACACCTTAGGATGTTTTTATACACTTACTGTAGAAATGAGTAAGTGACATTTTCAATGAGATTAAAAGAGGTTTTTCGCATTCACCTAATTCTAACTCATTACACTGCCTAGATGTAGCTGAATGGAATATCAAGGCCATTTAGTCTTTGTTTGCACATGATTCATGTACAGTAGCACCAGATATAGGATTTTAAATCATTCAGCAGTGCCAAATGTGTTATTGTTTAACAGCATGTGGTGGCTTAAGTGATGTATTCCGTTGCCATAAATGCAAGATAAAAGTATACAAATCCAGAGCAGTGTGCTTTGTGCTGCTCCGCCTACGGACCTCAGGGTATGTGTTTGTGCTATGGGTTTGCAGTACTGCATTATGTTTCCTCTGATCTTAACTTTTCCACCAGTACAAGCACTCTTGTACACAGGCTAATTGCAAATCAATGGGAATACATCCTCCTTGAAAAACTGTGACATTTTCCCGCTCTTTGGCAATGATTAGAAACAAATTATGCCTGAGACTAACTGACATTTGGAGAGCAGGCGGCTGTTTGGAGTGTAAAGGATCAACAGAGATGTGTTTATGCTCTGCTGCTGCTGCTGCTGTGTGTGTGTGTGTGTGTGTGTGTGTGTGTGTGTGTGTGTGTGTGTGTGTGTGTGTGTGTGTGTGTGTGTGTGTGTGTGTGTGTGTGTGTGTGTGTGTGTGTGTGTGTGTGTGTGTGTGTGTGTGTGTGTGTGTGTGTGTGTGTGTGTGTGTGTGTGTGTTTGCCCGACCAAGGGCATACACTACTGCGGGCTGCTCAGCCAGAGGGCCCTGTAGGAATAGCTTGATAAGGGAGGCTTATTTACCATAATAATGCATCTCATCTCTGCACATCAAACACTCCTGCATGGTCTGATAACCCGCTCTTTCATTTAGCACAACTGTTTGATCTAGCTGTGCTGCTGCTGCTGTCCCAGGGCCATTGTCGCGAGCAATACAACAGTTGGGTAATTGCTGTGTACTTTAGCAGTGTTTCACAAATAGAACAATTACGTAATGTCGGCGCACCTATTGCAAGGAGCTCCACTGAATTGTGGGAAGCAGACGATAGATGTGTGTCAGAGAAACTTCAAATTGCATCATTAAGGGGGCCCTACCATGCTCATTTTCAGGTTCATATTTATATTGTGTGCCTCTGCTGTGACATGTCTCCATGCTTTAATGTTCAAAAAAGTTTATATTTTTCTCATTCTGCCTACCCTCTTTTCACCCTCTGTCTGAAACCAGAGCCCAGTCTGCTCTTTTTGGTTAGCTGGCCCAATCTGTTTTGATTAGCTAACTGCTTAGAGATTTCCCGCCCCTAAGCCTATCACGTGCAATTAGTTTGAGCGCTAGCCGATAGAAGCGCAAGTGTTATATAGTGATGTCACTATGCGCAGAAGTAAACAAAGGTACGGTGGCCCTGAAGTGCAAAACACCACAGCATTTCACATTGGACGGAAAGGGTATTCCTTTAGGGAGAACACTTCTTGTTTGTGATTGGACAGAGCCAGCCAGAGAAGCACTGCTGTGATTGGTTGTTTTTGCTGCCAGTCAAGAAATGACGCTTCGTGATTGGTCAACACCCGACAGCGAAATATGTCCCAACACATCAGCCGTTAGCACACACTCAGAGCTCACAGCTCCTCATATCTGTTCAGAAACTGGACAAAAGTTAAACATGTACAAACCACAGACTGTCTATGTCATGGTGAATACAGTCACTGCTTTATTTATGTCTGTATGACGTTGTTGCGAGAGTGGACGGAGCAGCTACAGGTTAGTTTAGCCTGATGGATCCGATTCCATTCAGAAAACACGCATTTTAAAAGCTTTTCACCTGCCGTCTTATCTGCAGACTTGTCAAAGCGTTAATTCATGGTTTTTACTAACCGTTGTCAGTATGTAGTTACTTCGGCATCACTTTGAAATGTGTATTACAATTAAATCACGGTCAAATATGTTCATTTTGTTGTAGTTGGTATCTCCCATAGGATTTACATGGAGATACGCCCCGCCCCCTCTCAGCGCCTCTTGTTTGAATGACGGGAGCAAACACAGCTGACAGCCGCGGTGAAACTCGAGCGATTAGAGCGATGCGAATATTGGGTGGTCTACCATAGTATTTACATGGAGATAAGCCCCTTAAAAACCATGAATTAATAAAGCATTAATTATGTGTTTACTCCTGTCATTCAAACAAGACGCTGGAGAGGGGGCGGGCCGTATCTCCATGTAAATCCTATCGGAATCGGATCGATCAGGCTAAACTAACCTGTAGCTGCTCCGTCCACACTCACAACAACGTCATACAGACATAAATAAAGCAGCGACTGTATTCACCATGACATAGACAATCTGTGGTTTGTACATGTTGAACTTTTGTCCAGTTTCTGAACAGATATGAGGAGCTGTGAGCTCTGAATGTGTGCTAACAGTTAACGGCTGATGTGTTGGGCCAATCACGAAGCGTCATTTCTTGACTGGCAACAAAAACAACCAATCACAGCAGTGCTTCTATGGCTGGCTCTGTCCAATCACAAACAAGAAGTGTTCTCCCTAAGGAATACCCTTTCCGTCCAATGTGAAATGATGTGGTGTTTTGTGAAATGCTGTGGTGTCTTGCACTTCAGGGCCACCGTACAAAGGAGTCAAAAGGAGGCGTTTCAGGGAGTGAGTGGGAGAGAAACTCCCTCTGGAGGGAACACAGGGATTTATTCTTTGCAGACCATTTACAAAACACACTACAGGAAAGGGAAAACCCAAAAATATAATAGGGCCCCTTTAAAGGGTTGGTAGTCATATTTATACGTCCATACCTTTTATTTGGAAGTTAGAGAACCTTCCCCAGGAACTGGACAGCGTTAGTTGCTAGTCATGTTACAGATTGTCATCTGATGCCGAAAGTAATTCACCTAGATATATCAACAGACCATTTTAAATGGGTGCTCAGTCTTCTCCAGAACTGTAGGTACCACTCAGAATAGCAAAGTCTCTATTTAGTATTCTTGGCTCAAAATGCTGTCGTTAACTGCTAAAGCTGAAGTTACTGTACACGTGAATGGGACTCACATGCAACAACTCAACACAATATTACAAAATCAAAAGTCTTAACTAAATTACTAAAAAAAAAATCTCTTCAAGAGGAACAAACATGAACAACAAATACAAGACTAAATTAATGTGGCACTTTGTATAAACAAAATAAAGTTCAACTTTGTTACATGCATTTTGAAGGATTCATTGAAAACACATATTGTGAAATTATGAATAATGAATGCTGGTGTATACAAGTCTGGCCTAAATCTTCTGTCAGAAAGATTGCAGCAATCCAGGGGGTGTAGATATCCAAACTTTAATTGTTCACAGGAGTTATGGTGTTACAGGATGTTCGTTTGTTATGTTGTGGTTATCTAAGAAATATAAATAAACAGAGTAGATCAAATTAGTAAATGACAATATTAATCCTACATTACGATTTCCTGCTAGGAACAGTACATATTAAAGCAAACAGATATTGTTCTAAACTGTATTAAAGTAAACAGGTATTATCTTGAACTGTATTGAAGTGAACATGTATTATTTGGGACTGTTTAAAGTAATCCTATATATATATAAACCTTCTTACCTACACTCCATGACCCAGAGACCCTGACACATACACATACACCTCCTCCTGTCTTCATGCAGCACACACACATAAACTCCTCAACCCAGATGTCAGCAACACACACACATATGCCTCTGCTTATCAGCATGCACACACACACACATACACTTTCCCTCACTAACACGCACACATGTTCTTTTTTCAAGGTTCCTTGCTGGGAATAATCCGAAGCACCAATATTTCTGTGTACAATGTTTGATTGTTTTAAAAGAATAGTTTGTGTGAAATCTTCCCTGGGAAATTAAAGGAGTTAACCCAGGTATAAGATACAAAGTGATTCTGACCTTGTATAGTTCCGATGCTGTCACGCTCTGTTCAGAAGAAAGATACTTTTTCCCAGAACTCTAATTCTCTTAGGAGTAAAATGGGACGGAAGAGCCGACACACATCTCCACCTCCAAATATGTCCATATATACTGTTGTTTCTTCATGCAAAATGCCCCCTGTTTCTGACTGGCTGGTCCCGATATCTGTATCGCACGGCAGTAGAGCGGGGAGCCCGGAGTGTTCTGTTTCAGGGCACTCTGTATTTCGTATTGTGTTTTTTACTGTATTAAAATCAGATTATTGTTATAACTTTTATGCCGGTGTGTTGAACTCCCTCTTTTATCAATCTGACCAGGCTCATCTAACGGACGGCGCGGAGCACAGGTGGGCTTTGAGCCACCACTATTGTGGCTGCTCCTACAATCTGGTGACCTGCCGACGTGATGAGTGCTGGTCTCTAGGAGTACCACCGACAGCCAGCGGACGAATTTCAGTCCAGGGAAGGACACCTGCACACCGTTGACAACTAAATCAGGACGTCCAGATACAAAGGTGATCAGACACCTGTTGATTGTCAAAGTCTGTGATTGGCTATACTACAAACATTTTAGAGTTGTCAGCGGCGTTCTCAGTGTCCTTAGTCATGGTAAAAAATACAATACTGAACAAAGTGTTTGTAGAGTCAGGTAGAACAGTCCGGACCTAAGGCACCGAGTTAAAGTGCTTAGTCAGGTATAGAGTCCTGCAGCTAAGGCACTGAGTGTTTGAAGAGTCTGGTATAGAGTCCAGTATCCTTTAACTCACTAAAGTAAGAAGGGGCTTAGAGTCAGGTAGAACAGTCCGGACCTAAGGCACCGAGTTAAAGTGCTTAGTCAGGTATAGAGTCCTGCAGCTAAGGCACTGAGTGTTTGAAGAGTCTGGTATAGAGTCCAGTACCTTTAACTCACTAAAGTAAGAAGGGGCTTAGAGTCAGGTAGAACAGTCCGGACCTAAGGCACCGAGTTAAAGTGCTTAGTCAGGTATAGAGTCCTGCAGCTAAGGCACTGAGTGTTTGAAGAGTCTGGTATAGAGTCCAGTACCTTTAACTCACTAAAGTAAGAAGGGGCTTAGAGTCAGGTAGAACAGTCCGGACCTAAGGCACCGAGTTAAAGTGCTTAGTCAGGTATAGAGTCCTGCAGCTAAGGCACTGAGTGTTTGTAAGAGTCGGGTAAATAGCTATAAGTCCCGTACCTTAATTCACTAAAAAAATTAAAATAATTTTATTTTTTTTTTTTAAATAAAAAAGTGAACCAGCGAGAGCGTGAGGTAGTTTAGTCCGGCACGGCTGACTCGCTGGGAAAATTCTGTAGAATATAGACTGAATATTATATGTGGGTTTTCAAGAGGAGATACGCAACTTTCAAAATCAATTTGAAACGACCGGATCTCGCAAACTCTTGCTGTGGGGGTGATCTGAACGGCTAAACGTGACGATAAAGGATTTTTTTGGTTTGGGTTAATCTCCTTGTGTCGGTCGCATCTCTATATAGGGGTGTCGAAGCACCGGCAAAGACCAGAATTATCTGTTGAAATATACATCGCACAAAAAAAAAAAAGCCGGACAGAATATATAAGGGAATAAACTCTGTGTGATCTTTTTACGTCGAATCTGTGTAATAATTGAGAAAATAGAGCATAGCAGGAGATACACAAGACAATTGCAGAGCTGAGAGCTCCGAACAGGGTGTAACAATATTCTGGGATTGGAACTCTGAATTCAGAATAGAATATAGGACGACAAGATTTGTCCAGTGTATTAATAAATACAAGTAATTTAGTCAGATAATAGATACGAAGTCAATTATGGAAGAAGAGTAGACCCTTTGTTTCAACCAGAAAAAGAGCAAGCTATTCATCACAATTGTATTTTTATGTTATGAATAAAACAAAAAGAAGTAGCCTAAGTGATAAGCAGAAGGGTTTTTGAACGCTTGTCAGTCAGAAGGAATCTATTAATGTGGAAGACAGGGGTGCTTATGCCCTCTTCGGTTTTCAATGTCCGCCATCACGTTAAAACAGAGGATTGGTGGCATTTTCAGTTCATTGTTTGCTTCCACACGCCTTTTCCCCTCCTTGTCTCTTTCATGACTTTATTTAATGCATTAGAACGATTGCTATCGTAACTTTCCGTGTTTCTAGAAGTCAAACTCACTGTTCACATTACGGAGTATATTTCCGGAACGGCCTTTCAAAATAAAAGCCACAGGCCGCTGTGCACCAGAGATGCCTTCACAATAAAACAGTGATTAGCTTAACAATATATTTAACTTATATTACGTCCTTAAACATTGATTTTAATTCATTACAGTTTTCAAATACGGCGCGGATTGAATACAGTTATTTGTGTATTCTGTTACAACCTAACCATGCTTGTAACACAACTTAGATAAACAATTTGAAAATGAATAGCATTAACCAAGTAGATAAAAGATTAGTTTAGTGGTTAAGGAGGGTGTCCTTGTTTTGCCTATTAACTTAGAACTGAAGTAATAAAGAATAGGCAGACTACTACCATTAGTTTGTTTTAACATTCACATGTTTCAGCATTCCTGACCTCAGCCGTTTTATTTTGTAACCCGTTGGGAGAGAGATTTAAATTGAGTTTTTCTCAGTAGCTGAATGTGATTACAGAAACATTGGATATTCCTGCACCACCTTTTGGGTTCTCTGAATCAGTGTGTTGGTGAAGAATTGCTCACTGCAAACAGAAGAAGTTTGCAAAGAACGCATCTCTGAGGAGATATTGACATTTTTCGTTGTCAAGGCAACAGTGGTGTGAAGAGGTACTGCGGTTTTGGGGGATTTCTGCTGTACAGAGGACAACGTGTGTCTGCCAAGTGATTCCTTCCCTCATCCCAATGCCAGGGAGTTTCCTTGGAGCCCACTGACCAGGGCCGGTCCTAGCTTTTTTGGGGACCCTGCCACTGACTACAGATGCATCACTGACTGTGCTCATTATGACAAGATCTTGATACATGCTTGCCTCAGATTGTTCAGACTCTGAAGGAATGCAATGATTTTACAGCATAATTGTGCAAGAGTTTCCCAGGGGGTGGTGTAGAAACCTTAATGCTTAGTGTTTAGATAAGAGGCTGCTTGTTTAAATGATGGTCTGGAATACTGAAAAGATTAAAGTTTAATATTCTTGGTTAGCAAACAAGACATCTGATTATTATGTCACACATAATAATCTTGTTATAGAAACTAGCTATGTGTAAAACGTGTGGTTGTTATACCATTGTTATCATGAACAAAAGATAAATAAGGAAATAGTATCTGCTTAAAGATGAACGGATTTCATAGAGAGGATTAGTTATTGTGAATACTCCACAAGGTATCTACTAATGTATTTTAAAGAACCAAATTTAAAGAACTTGAATTGACTTGATAAATAAGTGAAGATAAGAAGATGTATTAACCATGAATTAATCAATTGGTAAATTAAAAATAGCGGTAAAGAGGAAAACTATTAAAGTGAAGTGAAAAATCATCCTAAAACACACTGATGGAGAGGTGGGGGGGGGGGGCATGATGGAAGTATGCACTAGACTTTAAGTAGTGGGTGTTTGGGAGTTAGGAGTACAGTGTAGAACCATATTCTTCAATCTTTTCATCATGTTTACAAATTATTCTTTTAGAGTTTTTATTCATGTGTGAATTTGGTAGTGTTTTAATTTGTTACAGTATTGATCAGTTCAAAGGGAGAGTTTTAGTAACATCTCTATAAGATCAGACAAATATGTATTTATATAGGTCATGTTGAAGGGAAAGCTAGTTCTAAACAAAATATAGTATTTCAATTTGAGGTACTGGTTTCACCATTGTGGCATAGTTATTACCATAGGAGGGCTTTCGGATGGACATACGAAACGACTTCTGTTTTTAAATCCTTGATAAAGTAGGGAGTGATTGTTACATGTTCGGACACCCAGGGTTCCACGCACTGTTAAAGAGGGTAACATTGTTCTTTAAGTGCACCAGAATTGAAGATAAATTAATATAATGAGTTATGAAATACATGGCAGAGCTTTACAGATCCTAATAATGTTTTGACTCAAGAAAATAATTATATGCACAAGTTTCTGATCTATTAGACATTTTAATATAGATTAGGTGTTAATGAACTGCAGTAGTGGTACTATAAGGAAGTGAGTTTTGTACCAAGTTGCAGGAAATGTGGGAAACAGCTGTCCCAATGAAAAGTTAGAGATATCTGGAACATTATAGTTGTAATCGTGAATTAATAAATGATGGCGCTCCATATATGACAGATTTTTGTAGACAAAGGATACTGGTCTATGCTGAAATATCAAAGTCTCTGCAGAGCACGACACATGGCCAAAAAGACTGAGACCAAATTACCTTTGACCCTGGACAGTGTGACTTGAGAAGGTACTGTCAAGGACTGACTCTGGGGTGTACCTGACCAAACTTGACTTTACAACCTGAAAAGTTAGAGAATGTGAGTGTATGTCTGCATGTGATCAGTGCAACTGCATGATTTAAAACAATGACTAATCAAGCATGCTTTTGGCCTAACACATTATTCTGAGGCTCTGTGGGAAATGAGAGGTTTCCTAAAAGGTGTGACCCGTTTCTAATCTACTTGATGATATTTCACTCCCACAGGCAGTGGCTGTTTGCAGAATGTGAACCTCAAACTAAAACATGAAGATTCTGTTTCTTTTGGGACTGGGGGAGGGAGAGAAACACTTAATTTCACTGAAGTGTTTACTGTGGAAAATGATGGATGTACATTTGGGAAAAGTGTTTGGTATTTTCTTAAAATCAATTATTACCTGAAGGTTTTCTTCCCATACAGGATTTTGTTACACATGGGTTCATGTGTAAAAAAGGGGGAGTGTCTGACCATTGATTGACAGTTTTAGAATTGACCTGCTCCATATCTGGGGATAAGATACTGTTTGGTGAATGTTGACATGTCTCTGGAATACTGAAGAAGTTGACCTGTGAGTAATGTTTCAACAGGTATAAAAGTAACTGAGGTTTGAAATGTAGAAAGAACATATTACAGTTAAAGCTAAAACATAGTAGTGTAATGAGACAGAATTTAATTTAGACAACATCATGTAACTAGCCTGGTAAAGAAGTAAAAGCCATAGACTTTATTGTTTAGGTCATTATGGGGATATACATTTAATCTAAATTCATAATAGAAAGACATTTGATGACAGTTTGTTGGAATTCTGTATTCATTTTTTCAGCGTGATAATATCTAAGCACTGACAGGTAAAAGCAGTATCACCAGGAAATCATTCACTTTGTTAGTATCGTGATTTTGGTTGCTTTTGAATCCATAACATTAGTGTGTTTCTTTACCAGAAACATTAACAGTTCATATTATATTTAGATTTTAAATAGGATCTCAAGGATTTCATTTAAGAAATTCTGAGCTATTGAAATATGTTATTTAGTTCACCTAAAGATGTTTTATTTAGGTTTATTTAGTTGGCACAGTCCAAGTATTAAGATTCTGAAGCTGCACTGGCAAATAGGAGGTCTACAATTAATTTAGAAAACCTGTTCCCAGACGGCTGTTGTTTTAAGACACCCCACCAACAGGCTCCAAGCGGCCTACGCAGTGGTGGGTCAAACAGCTGAGGGCCCCGGAGCCCTGAGCGTAGGCTTGAGGGATTTGTATCAGATTTCTCCACACAGGTTGCTGGCGCCAAAAGAGGGACCCAGGAGCCCGACACAGCGGAGTTCGTCTGGCTGAAGGTCATCAGGACAAAGTGGCTCAACCCCAGGCTCTCCGGCCCCGACCGAGTGACCCAGCGGATCTCTGCCGTCCGTCTAGGAGGAAAGGGGGACAGCTGGAGCCAGTGTGTGGCGGGGAAACCACCTGCTAGGACCAGGGGACGACATCAGGACGGATCTGGCTCTCGTCAAGGAGGTCGACTCGGAAGCTGTCATCAGCAGACTGGAGGAGAAGGACCTCGAGGCGTCGTCAGCGGGCCGGAGCATCGGGAGGACATCATCAGCGGGCCGGAGAAGGAGCATCGGGAAGACATCTCTCTAGCAGGCAGCCCAGAAGCCGCCGTGAGCGGATCGGGGGGACAAAGACACGGCAAGCCAAGACGGCACCGGGGACTCCACTCTCCGCTGAAACAGGTGGATATAGCCGGTGTGAACTCTGTTTCACTATCCCATTTTTTGAGGAACTCTGTTTCACTATCCCATTTTTTGAGGAACTCTGTTTCACTATCCCATTTTTGAGGAACTCTGTTTCACTATCCCATTTTTGAGGAACTTTGTTTTAATAACCCATTTTTTTAAGGAAAAGCTGCCTCTTCCCCTTCGTACCAAATGCCCTTGTTGGCTTACGCGTCGGAGGGGGAAGAGCACGATGAGGACAATTTTTAACATATTTTGGTCTCCCTCCACTGTCATTAAAAGTTGTTATGATGGACTGTTCCTAAAGGTTTAAAGTGCTCTAAATCCCAGCTTCTGATGGATTTATATAAATGTTGGGGAACAGACAGTAGAAAAGAATGACAGTAGGTTATGTTTCAAATGCTGTGTATAAATTGATCTCTGAAGGTGAGATCAAAAGAGGGATTAAAGCAAACAGATATTAGTTCTAAAC
Source organism: Gymnodraco acuticeps (assembly GCF_902827175.1). Classification (NCBI taxonomy): domain Eukaryota; kingdom Metazoa; phylum Chordata; class Actinopteri; order Perciformes; family Bathydraconidae; genus Gymnodraco; species Gymnodraco acuticeps. The sequence continues at coordinate 1,696,080 of NW_022990055.1, read as the reverse complement.
TGTATTAAAGTAAACAGGTATTATTTGAACTGTATTGAAGTGAACATGTATTATTTGGGACTGTTTAAAGTAATCCTATATATATAAACCTTCTTACCTACACTCCATGACCCAGAGACCCTGACACACACACATACACCTCCTCCTGTCTTCATGCAGCACACACGCATAAACTCCTCAACCCAGATGTCAGAAACACACACACATATGCCTCTGCTTATCAGCATGCACACACACACACATACACTTTCCCTCACTAACACACACACATGTTCTTTTTTCAAGGTTCCTTGCTGGGTATAATCCGAAGCACCAATATTTCTGTGTACAATGTTTGATTGTTTTAAAAAGAATAGTTGGTGTGAAATCTTCCCTGGGAAATTAAAGGAGTTAACCCAGGTATAAGATACAAAGTGATTCTGACCTTGTATAGTTCCGATGCTGTCACGCTCTGTACAGAAGAAAGATACTTTTTCCCAGAACTCTAATTCGCTTAGGAGTAAAAATGGGACGGAAGAGCCGACACACATCTCCACCTCCAAATATGTCCATATATACTGTTGTTTCTTCATGCAAAATGCCCCCTGTTTCTGACTGGCTGGTCCCGATATCTGTATCGCACGGCAGTAGAGCGGGGAGCCCGGAGTGTTCTGTTTCAGGGCACTCTGTATTTCGTATTGTGTTTTTTACTGTATTAAAATCAGATTATTGTTATAACTTTTATGCCTGTGTGTTGAACTCCCTCTTTTATCAATCTGACCAGGCTCATCTAACGGACGGCGCGGAGCACAAGTGGGCTTTAAGCCACAGATATTGTGTTTGCTCCTACAATATACATAAATGCTGGAACAGTCAGCTTCATGGTAAACAATACTAGAAATGCCCGCAAGAGGGCTCACTTGACCGCAACAAGTGCAAGTGTTTTAACACGTGATAATGGCGGCTTACAGGGGGATAACGTTGTACATGCGGTAATGGCGGCTGACAAGAGGCATACAGTTATACACAGCTCACCGCAATAGCACAAGACTGGAAATATATGGCGATCGTACATACCAAAAATAATTATATCGACAGTAGGGGTGTAACGGTTCACAAACATTTCGGTTCGGTACGTGCCTCGGTTTTTTGGTCACGGTTCGGTTCGGTACGTTTTCGGTACAGCAGAATTTTTTTTCACAAAACAAAACATATATATATATTTTTTTATTATTATTAAACTGTGAATAATGTATTCACTCAAATAAATAGAAAATATAATAAAATAAACATTAAGGTGCAGCATTTCGATGAACTGAAATAATCTGTATTTGAACTTTACTGTACTAGTACTCACAAAACATAAACTATTAGTTTTGGGTTTTTAATTATTATTAAACTGTGAATATTCACTTAAATACAAAATATAATAAAATGAACATTAAGGTGCAGCTTTTCGATGAACTGAAATAATCTGTATTTGAACTGTACCGTACTAGCACCTAAGCAGCCAGTTTGACATTAGGACTTGCTTGTCATTGTATTTTCATGTTTTTTTAAAGAAAAATGAACTTGTCCACATTGCTTGCCGAAAGGGCAGATCTGCTGGCACTAACAATGTCTCCTGCTGTGGAGAACACCCTCTCGCTAGGGACAGAGGTACAGCCAGGTAGCGCTTTGCTAACATGGCAACATAAGGATATTTGGCGTTTGTAATAGCTTTGGCTCGGTCTGAACTCTCTGCGAGTGGTGGAGGCTTAAATGCTAGCGGGAGTTGGGTTTGCACTTCAGTCTTTTTTCTTTTGGTACCGGTGATATTCACGTTCGGGTGATGCCTTTTCAAGAGTGTGCAAGTTTGATGAATTGCCAGCCGCGTAACCAATTTTAGTTGAACAATGCCGACAAACAGCTTTGGTTCGGTCCACCTGTCTTTGTCCGTCATCCTTGTACGTAACTGCGAAACCAAAATGTTCCCAAACCGGAGACTTCAATGATGCTGGAGGATTTTCGAGCTCAACTTTATCTGCGTTCGCCATTAATTTTCGACAGTTCCTCAAATGACTGACTACATTTGAACGCATCCCTCTGACCAGCTCTCATAGTATGCCTCTCATCCAATGAAATGACTTGCTCGCTCTATGACGCGTTGAACCCAATGTGAGCAAATTACTCTGAATGTTGCGACGCAGCACCTGAGATTACTTCCAAAAAGTTGTTCACGTTCTCAATTGTGCACAGTGTGCTCTGATTGGTCGGGACAGGTAACATGAACGTGCCGGGCGGCGCGGTCCCGTGGGTTAGATGCACGTTCATAATGCAGAGGGAAATAACTCTCAGAATAACGTTATTAGCACATTTTTACAACTTGAGGAACGAATGTTTTTAATAAGGGCTATACAAGTGTTCATACTGGGTAGTTTATTTAGTTTAAAAAAAATTATCCAACGAGTTACAGACCACTCTTTCCCCATGTAAGTCAATGGGAAAAAGTGTTTCCGGGCCTGGCAACCAAACAGAAGTGTAGTACCGCCGTTTGGCCAGCACGAATATTTTCATCTGAGTCCGGCGCACTTCCTGGGGGCTTGACAACGACCCGTTCACTTGCTGAAAGTCTGTTTATAACCGGTCGCGCGCTGCGCGTCACTAATGACGTTACAGTGTGAGGGGTGCGTCCGGTAACTATCTCTGGACTGTCTGGGGGGCGTCCCCAAGCAGGGAAGTTTGCACCCATATATTTACTAGGGTTAGTCGATTAAAATATTTAATCGCGATTAATCGCAAATTAATCGCACATTTTTTATCTGTTTTAAATGTACCTTAGAGGGATATGTTTCAAGTTTTGAATACTCTTATCAACATATGAGTGGACATATATGCTTTATGCAAATGTTTATTATCATTTGAACAATGACAAATATTCTCATGAATATTAAACACAACAACCTCTGAACATTAAAAAGATCCGCCTCAATTCAACCTGGAACCTCTCATACAATAATACAATACAAAGTGTGTGTGTGTGTGTGTATGTGTGTGTGTGTGTGTGTGTGTGTGTGTGTGTGTGTGTGTGTGTGTGTGTGTGTGTGTGTGTGTGTGTGTGTGTGTGTGTGTGTGTGTCAGTGAGGTTCATGGCTGGTGAGGCACTGACTCTTTCAGAGTCAGATTTACAAATATTATATTTTGACCTTAATCGAAATGTTCGGTTATTTTCAAAAGCTTTTTTAGTCTGATGCTTCGATTCATTTTAAACAGACTATTCAACAAAAGGATACCCAAAATCTAAATATTGGATTGTTCTCTCTTAGTAAGATCCCATGTTCATTACAATTGTGGTCTTACCTTGACTTGAAGATGAAGTCCATGCTATCCTTCTGGACAACAATCTCCATTACATTTTTGTAAAAGTCCTCCTTATCTTCCTCTAGTTTCAAAAGTCTAGCTTGTTGTTTGCCTCTGCGTAGAATAACAGTAGCAACAAGAACCTGTGGGCTCACTTGCGCCCCCTTCAGTGCGGCAGAGGTTATGACTGCCTCTCCTGGTGCTTTTTTCATTGCCGTTGTATGATGAGACCAGCGGGCCTAAATATCATATATACGTGAAATAAGTTATTTAGAGACTATGGATGGCGAGGATAAATGTAATAGAGGGATCTACAAACATTACATTGGTGACATACAGTGAGATGGTGCAGGCATGCGCTTAGGGCCCGCTTTCCAGCCAGTTTCTGTGGGGTGACGCATTCTGAGGTGAGGCAGAGCTCATCTGTGCCTCACCTCACCACACAGTAACTGGCTTGAGCGCGCTCACAAAATAAGTGCCCGCGCTACATTAGTGCCCGCGCTCCAGCCAGTTACTGTGCACTGTAAAAAAACGGTAAAAATCTGGCAGCTGGTGCTTCCAAAAACTTACCGTCAAATTACAGTGAAATACCCTAATTACAATAATGGGAAAAAAACGTAAATTCACAGTAAATATAATGAATTTCCTTTACAGAGAAACACTGTTATTTTACAGGTATCTTCCCTTGTTTATTACGGACATAATTTAGAGTTAAGCATGTAAAAACTGTTATTTTACAGTTTTATCCTAAATTATTACGGTCAAACACCTTCAATAAAGTGACAGAACTTAAAGTTCAGCAGTGAAATACTGTTATTTTACAGTTTTATCCTAAATTATTACGGTCAAACACCTTCAATAAAGTGACAGAACTTAAAGTTCAGCAGTGAAATACTATTATTTTACAGTTTTATCTTAAATTATTACGGTCAAACACCTTCAATAAAGTGACAGAACTTAAAGTTCAGCAGTGAAATACTGTTATTTTACAGTTTTATCCTAAATTATTACGGTCAAACACCTTCAATAAAGTGACAGAACTTAAAGTTCAGCAGTGAAACACTGTTATTTTACAGGTGTATCTGGTCTTTTTACAGTCAATAACCTTTAATAAAAGTACAGCACTAAAACTTCTACGGGCAAAAAACCCGTAAAAAAACGGTCAAATGACTGGCAGCAGCAGGCTGCCAAACAAAAACCATAACATTAAAGGGGACCTATCATGCAAAATGCACCTTTGGACGTCTTTTATACATGAATATGTGTCCCCGGTGTTCCAGGGAACTCACCAAGTGTCAGAAAACACAACCCTCTCTATTTTCCTCCTTCGCCAAATCTCTAAAAAAGTGGCTGAAACGGATCTGAAAAAAACGGATCCAAATTTCAACACTTTCCTACGTCACAAAGAGACGTGCTCCGCTTATTGGTCAACTCTCCACCTATCAGGGGAATGAGCCACGGCCACGTGCATTGCCAAACCTCTCATTCGCATATAGGCTATCGGCAGGCTAAATCAACTCCAGTCACATCTGTGTTTTTGTCTGCTCTTGCCAGGATGTCTAAGCGAGTTAAACTTTGTGCTGTTGTTGGCTGCAAGACTCGGGACAGGGGACTGCATGCAATGCCATCAGTGGAAAAAGAAAATAATCTGTGGCTAGACTTTATTTTCAAGGGACATGTGCCAGAAGACCACGGCAGATTTCTGTTTGTGTGTTCCAAACATTTTACCACGGACATGTTTATGAACTTCTCTCAAGTCCAACACGGATATGCCTCCAAGCTAATGCTAAACCCGGGATCAATACCAACCATCCGGGAGCAGGCCAGTGAGGACACATCCAATTTTGAAGCTGTAAGTTTTTATTTAGCGGTGTTTTTCCTGATAAAGCTATCTCTAGCTTGTAGTATGTAGCATGTAGCTTCGCCGTATCAATGTCGCCTCAAACCCAAATAGTAATCGGTTAGGTGTTTATATGTTTTTATAACATTTTATATTGTACGCTCCGCAGTCTTTGCTTTGTCTTTTATTTTAATTATCAGGCATTTGCTAACATGTTCAGACATACTGCCGTAATGGCGATCTGTGTGAAGGCTGTAAAGCCACGCCCTAGCCGATAACACAAGTATTTATTCTCCTACTTATTAGTATTTTATATCCTCTAAAATCATATTGAGTAAGTTCTAATAACAAACGTAATCTTCTGTAGGTAAGTGCCGTTTTTTCCAGCGTTATATGTAAAAGCTTTTGTGATTGTAGTCTGTAAGAACGATCTGATCTGTAAGCTAAGCTACGCTAATAAGACATGCCGTTTTTTCCAGCGTTATATGTAAAAGCTTTTGTATGTTTACTTGTTTACGCACATGAATATAAATGGGGATGTGTTAGGATACAACACTGTGTGTATGTATGTGAGGGGGGACACACACCATGAGTAAAACAGAACTAAAGCCCCGTTGGTCTGTTGTTGTTGACGAGGCCTTACCTAGCAACAGGCTAATTAGTGGCTAGCACTCATTACAGTCAGTCTACTGAGCTCAGCCCCTCTCCAACACATCATCTGTATTGAGTCAGGAACACAGCATGCACGTTACGGTTCAAAACTAACTCAGATTGGAAAAGGCTAAGCAAAGAGCTTTGCTAAATAGAGAGTTTTAGCCCCCATCTTTTGGGATTTCAGACGACATTTATCCAAATAGTATTTTCTCATCCTGAATACTAAATTGAGATGATTTTGTTTTCTTCTTTACAGGCCAGCACCTCACATGCTACCAGCAGATTACCTGTGATGACAGATTCTGCATGTCAGACTGACCCACCCAAGTACCGTACTGTTCGTACACAGCTATCCTCGAGGACTCTTGGTTCACATCGAAGTACAGGTTAGAAGCACGTTTTTCAAATGTTCTTTGGATACATCTTGACATTCTGATGTTGTAGCCTTTAATTTGTGTGCTTCTAATTGTTGTAAAAATATTTTTGTTTTATCTTTTGTTTTGTTTTTAATGTCAAATACAATTATGTTACAGCTGTCCAGGCTAAAATTCCCTGCAGAAGCGTTGGTGTCGAAACACTTCCGTTGGAAGTGCCAGTGCCCTTTTTAACATCCACCCCCTTAAAGAGACCACCAAAGAGGCCCCGTGTGGATCTTGAAGAGGAATACGAAGATCCATTTGAGGGAAGCTCTTCTTTGGTGATTTCCGAAGGCCAGGATGCAACTTATGATCCAGCAGAATCCATAACAAATGCTTCAATTCAAAACCTTTATTTATACAGATAAAACCCATTGAGATCATAGACCTCTTTTACAATGGTGACCTGCTTCAATTAGTTCCAAACATTAATACAAACATGACAGAAAACAAAGGACATTATATGATACTACAGTTTGTATACTAGTAGCATTTACAGACACCAATATTTTCTGATTGTATAGCGTCTATCCTAGCTTTAAAAACATGAAATGGAATCAAACTGCTTAGCTTCCATTCCTTTTGTAGACTGTTCCATGCTAGCGGCGCTGCGCATCTAAAAGCTGTATTTCCTAATACAGTCCTAGCAGTTGGCACATGTAATACAACCACAGCTTTAGATCTCAGACAGTAGCCATTTACAATACGCTGTGAGATCAGGGAACAGATGTAAGACGGAAGTTTCCCTAACATTGCTTTATAAATAAAAAGATACCAGTGATTTAGCCGCCGTACAGTGAGTGAAAGCAACCCTGCCCTTGTATACAGGGTACAATGATGAGTCAAAGTCTTACAGTCTGTCACAAACCTTAGTGCACTATGATAGGCGGCATCTATCTTGGTGAGGTAATTGGCCGGCGCATTCATATAAAATAGATCACCATAGTCCAGCACAGGTAAAAAGGTCACAGTGACTAGCCTTTTCCTGGCCTCAAGAGAGAAACAGGACTTGTTTCTATAAAAAAAACCTAGCCTAACCCTCAGTTTTTTAAGCAGGTTATTTACATGCAGTTTAAAAGAAAGACAGTCATCAAGCCAGATACCAAGGTATTTGTAAGAGGTTACCACTTCAAGTTTTTTTCCTTGCATGGTTACAATATCTAAAACAGTCTCTGGTGACTTTTTAGCTTTTGAAAAGAGCATTAACTTGGTTTTATCCACATTTAAAAGAAGCTTAAGCGCTGAGAGCTGAGTCTGAACAGTGTTAAAAACAGTCTGTAATTTAACAACAGCCTCCTTAACTGAGGTACCTGCACAATACATCACAGTATCATCCGCATAAAAATGTAAGGTAGCTTCCTCCACATTATCACCCAAGCTATTAATATAAATGGAGAATAAAAGTGGACCTAGAACAGAACCCTGAGGTACACCATTAGAAATGCTCAACCACTCAGAAGTGAG